>NW_025335762.1:9585227-9638296 GCF_004798865.1 Varanus komodoensis
AGGGACTCGCAGGAGTCTCCTCCAGCACCACAATTCAAAGGCCTCAATTCTTCGGCACTCAGCCTTCCATATGGTCCAGCTTTCACAGCAACTGGGAAAACCATAGCCTTGACTATAAGCACTTCAGCTTTATGGGAGGAATCAATGTAGTTCCATGATGGTGAACCGATTTTGGGGGTCGTGCTCAGCACCATAGATAGCACCTATTAAGTTCCTATAGGGCTCCAAAGAAAAACAGCAATGGGCAAGGAGCCACATTGACATAAGAGTCAATAGCCTCCCCTGTGTTGATGTGTGGGACCATTAAAAATAAAAAGGAATTAAGTTTGCCATGGTTAACTTATCTCTGACTTGCTTTAAGGGTTCTGCACTAAGTATGACTAAATCTGCACCCAGTCCCTTAATGAATGAATAAATGAATGAAACAGGAAAAATGGCTCATTGATTATACCCAGGAAAATATTGTTTAGGTGTGATATCAATCAAAATCTAGCTGATTGGTATTCCCCCCTACCCTGGTATCAATATTTAAGGATATGGAGTTTTTGAATTAAAGTACCGCGGCCCAACTATTTGACAAATCTGGAAACTGTAACCATCAGTGAGGAATCAAAGCAGAGATTGGTAGACATGTTTGGTGTGCCACTGTCAGGGAGTCTCAGATCAGCAGCCATGACATGAATGCTCAGATCCGCAGGAGGACACCATTGCCTTGATCTTCAGCAGTATTATTGGTGAGGACAACCCAGGCAAAACCCTCTGCAGAGTACAAATCTGTTACTTTCCAGCAAAGCCCTTCTTACACTGTTCACCTGCGGTCGTACTGCCAAGAGGCATAGGTATCAAATAATTAATACCTTTGTTGGTTTCATTCAGTGCAACAGAATCTAGTTTACCAAGCCTTACTATTTCTGAATCAGTTAGTTGCTAATAGAAAAAAAACTGAAGAATAAAGTAGCACTTTGCCGGCATAAGAAAATAATAATTTGAAATTTCCTTTGAATGTATATTGAACAGTTCCAATCTGTGGGCATTGTATCCACATAAAAAGCAGACATATTAGGAAAGGGTAACTACCAATGATGAATCTAAAAATCAATTGCTAATGATTTATAAATTGAAATCAGATTAAATATAAAGGATTATGGTGAAGGGATCTTGGAATACGAACCATAGAGCAAGGATAGATCCCTAAGCAATATGTTCACCATTATTAATAAATGAGTGTTAAAAGTGTAAAGAAAATACAGCATATACAGCATTTATGGAAGGACTGCCAATATTACGTGTCCATATTGGCAGGAAGTAGTACCATAATACAAAACACAGAACTGGACTAAATCCTTTATTGATTCCATTCAATGTGATAATTCCTAGTTTATGAAGAATATTGTCTATGTTCCATACCATTAATTGCTGTTAATATAGTTTATGAAAGCAATTGGAAGACAAAACTCAGCTTCTACAATTATGGCATCTCTGCCAAAATGCTTACACATAGCTGATATGGACCAGTTAATGAAGGAAAGGGAGAGCTTACCAACCAGATACATCAGGGGAAAAATGGATGTCCCTTTGTTATGGGGATGTGTTCTGTGGCCATGCAAGATTATATTGTTTTCATTTGTTTAAACAAATATTTCTCCTTCTATTTTGGTATGTTACACATCTAGCCTATATAGGGTCTTGTATTTGACTTCAAAAGATTGAAATTAAATATAGGTAGGATTCAGCACAATTCTCTGCTTCATTTCTCCTTAAAAATAACAGTTCTGATTCATTTCTTTTTGTCAAAATAAAACAGAGTTATCATGGTTCCTCCTTCATGACTGAAAGCAACAGGCTTGTCTGGCTCCGGGGAAGTGCTTAAGAACCATCCCGGGAAAGCTATGGATTCAATACTGCAGGCCTCCTGGGTTTGTCCAGTCTTACTGAAGAAGGTGAAGTTCTTGTGTTCTTCGTTATTATAGTAGAGTGTCATAATATCTTTCTCCTAAAACAACACAAAGGTGGCGTTAAACATGGATTAAAATTGGAGGATTTTTATTTTCTAACGGCATCTGCATGATTACAGCCTCATCCGGGAGAATTCTGGAACACTTCATCAAAAATAACACAGGATGATATTTTAGAGAGCATGGCTCATGTGGAAGCAAGCCATGCCCCTGAATTCCACTTACCTGAAGAGAAAATGTGAGTGTCTTTGGTAAATACCACCTGTGGGTGCATGTTTGTTTATCCAGACCAAGAGAGAGTAATGAATAGATGCCCCTCCACAGCTTTCTTTGGGCTAAAGGGCATGGGAGAAGTGAGGCTGCGCCCCTGGTGCGAGAAGCATGGGCCTTGCTGCCTGGTGTCCTCTGCTCTCCAGCTAAGCCACTGAGTGGAAGATCCTCCTAGTGCTTCCACCAGGAATGGCTTCACTGTACACACACGGTATTTCCTTCTGGAGAACCCCCATGTTCACTGAAGGTATTTGCCTGCCCTGCACCTTCTCCCACTTCAGAGAGGTTGTGGGGCAGAGGAAGGTAAGGAACTCATTTGGTGTGGACAAGTGCAAAGCTGCCAACTCTCCCTCGGCTCCAGCTCCTTGTGATTTTCTGCCTGTGACTTGAGCTACGAGGATTCCTTTCCCTGCTTCCTCCCAAAGTCCCCAAGTAAAACCCAGGCCAAAGTTGTCCAACTGGTGATACAACCATCTCTAGGAAATGGAAAGATATTGAACCACAAATGGAACTTACCACTAACTGAAGCTTAGGCTGGCCTCCAGATTCCAGACACGATAAGACCTGCTTGCCACCATTGATGCCTATAAAGATAGGGTATGTATGTTCGTCTTTTTGCTTGATATTTCTGTTGGGAGTCACAGCTATGAGCTCCTCTGGAGATAACAGATAAGGAACAGAGTCAGTGGTATAAACAAGTGAGGAAATCATCCAGGAATCCTGACTAAGAAGCCAAACTGGATGGAAGTTTGTCAATAAAAGTCCTCTTAATTGTTTAAAGGTTTATTTTCTGCCCATTTTGTCTAGAAATTTAGGCTGAAATAATATTTGGAATAGTTTGTCTGATTTTTTTTTACTCTTTCAGAGTCTCATTAATCTAATTTGAACAGAGTCCATTATAGGGATTGAAAAATACATTGGTCAATCAATCTGAGCTCTTCTATATCTTTACTGTTAGATCAGTTTTTCAAGGAGTCCAGAAATCTGGTTTAGAAGCTTTATATACTTATCAAGCCATTATTCAAAATCTTAGATCAGTGTTGGTCAGCATTAAACAAATCAAACCTAATAGATCAACAAATAACAGAAGGTTTGATTAAGAACTGCCAGAAAAACATTAATAAACTATTTTCACAAAGTTCTCAGAAGCAAAGCCATTGTTTCCTCTGATTATTTAATAGTTCAGAGTCATTTCTAAACCAAAAGTGGAGATCTATGCCAAATCGTTGTGGCAACAGTTAGGCCTAGGTGGAAAAAAAGCATTTGGTGTTGGACCTTTGGGTTTGGATCAGCTTCTCCTGCTTCCATGTTTATGTCTTAACAGCTGTAGCAAATATTGTGCTGTTTCTTCTGTTTCAACCTGATGTATTCATAGAAACATAGAAACAGAGCGAGTCAGAAGGGGGTCTCCCGGGCCATCTAGCCTGACCTCTGGCACCAGCTGGCTCTGCTCACGACATGCCCACCATGTGCACATCCAGCCTATCCTTGAACACCCGCACCGATGGGGCCTCAACGACCTCTCGTGGAAGCCCATTCCACACCCTCGGTTGTGGAATGGGCTTCCATTCCACAGTCCACAGTCCATTCCACAGTCTCCAGTGGGGTTATAAAGGGGCCTAACATTACAAAAATGGCATTCCAATAAAACGCATGCACTGTTTCAACCTGTCCCAGTTGACAATAATATAGTCTTTTCAGATGAACTGCCCACTAGACAATAGATCTTTCAATCTAAGTAAACCATTTTTCAGAGGATAAGTCTACCCAGCTTGGCAGACAAGGTTTCTGAGCCACCCAGGCCCAAGAACTGTCGGAAATGGTAGACCTGATGCAACTTTTTTTTTCTTTTAAATTTTTATATTGTTATTGTTTATGTATGTTTTTGTGTAGTTTTGTGAGCCGCCCCGAGGCTTTGTTGCAATGGGGGCAGCATAGAAATGTTTTAAATAAATAAATAAATAAATAAATAAATAAATAAATAAATAAACTTATTGCCCAGTGGAAAAGTCAAAAAACAAAAATTCATGTGGTAGAAATAGAACCTTCTTAGTCACCTAACACCAGAAATTACAAACATTCATTCAGTCCCTGAAGTGGGTGGGAAGCTAAGAAGTGCAAAGTAGACATGTGAAGTGTTACCTTGTGAGTTGGAATTACGTGGGGCCGCTACCAAAATGTTATTCTGACAGAAAAGGAACTTCTGGTTAACATCCCAAATACTATAGAGCCAGGGTTCTTCTAAGCTCTCAATATGCGACTCAGAATGATCTAGAATGAAAGTAAATAAAACACATTTACACGTCATAGACAAGAAAAATGGATGGTATGATAAAGAAAAACTAAGCAACTTGTTCAGTGGTGAAGGAATTTCATCATATTGTACTATGTTGCAGTTGTAATCCAGTTTGCATGAATGGTGAGAATGATCCATCTTCCATGCATGACGTTTCTGATGTATGTTTAGAATGTCCCCACTCTTGAGATATCATGCCCACAATTAAGTCAATATGTTTTTGGTCTCATTTATTATTTCATTTATATCGCACTGTCTTTCTCTTGCAGCAGCGTAGTGAAGCAGGCCAGACTGAGAATCCATGACTCACACCAAGTCCCCCACTGAGCTTTATGGGGACTAAAACCCAGATCTCTCAAGTCCCTGTCAAGCACTGTAATGCCACATCTGCTACCTTCTTCACCCAGAATTACAACTAGAGGTAAATGAGGATGAGTGTTGTGCATTGGACATATCATTAGAAGGTGAGATTTGTTGAAGAAGACAATAATGCTAGGAAAAGTTACAAGCAGGAGAAGAAGGGAAGGCCAAACATGAGATGGATCCACCAAAGAAGATCCATGGACTAGAAACAAAGGCCTATGAGGACAGATTGAATGAACTGGGCATCTTTTGCCTTGAGAAGACTGAGAAGAGATATAATTTCCGGACTTTTAGAGCAGCAAAGTGATGACCTAGGGAGGTCTTAGCACTTCTCTAAACAAGACATTTATTGTGCTCTCATGATCATTCAGTCATGGAAGTTTGCAGAGCCTTTTCACAATGTTGTCCTCTTGTGTCTTTCAGACTTTTTGGTTTGTTTGGCTTTGGCCGGGCTGGGCCTGGCTTCTCCCTCCCTCCCTGCTTTTTTGGAGCACGGAAGTTTGGTATTAAATTTTAAACTGCAACATTTATGAACAAAGACTTGTGAGAAGTTGGAAGTCTGCTGTACCACAGCTCTATCACAGTTTCTTCTCTTGAATAACAGAATATATAGAAAAGCAAAGAAATACAAGTCCCTGAGGAAAAAACTGAAGAGTCATCTGAGTGAGATGGTGTAAATTGGTGACCTGCAGCAGCAGAAGCCTTCCAACTCTACTATACTATGATTCTATGGAGATATCTACACCATTTTTACACCTAAGCAAATAAGAATTTTTACCTTGCTTGCTAAAATGTTCGAACAGTTCTTTCATTTGCTGATCCACAGTCTTCTTGGGCATCTTCATCATTACACCTTCTCCCGCTCTCTCCATTTTTTTCAAGGATGGATTGAATTTTTGGGAACTGGTTGATTCTTCTGAAATCACAGCTGCTAAAAGAGGGAGAGATCATGGACAGTCAACGAGTGACAAGCAGACAACTGAGCATCCCAGCTTTCAAAACCCAGATGGCCACAGCACATCCGTGAATTGTCTCATGTACTATATTGCAGGCTCTGCATAAGCAACTTAAATGGAGCAATTATTGCGCATTCATGATCCCCTAAGGAAGTTTGTGCATCCTTGGTGATGTCATCATCCTTCAAGGCCTCTCCCACATTTTCCACACACCTGTTTGACTTTTGTTCTGCACTTCTCCTCCTCCTCTCTTTTCATATCCCTTGCCTGCCAACGAGAAACCATTCCCTCTCCATTCACATCTTTCCCCACATCTGTAAACGTATCTGCCATGTAGATGAACAAGCAAGCATGGCAAATTACAAATGTTATCTGCAACAAGTACTTTAACTGGTAACAAACCAGCATCTTTTTCCTGAGTTTCTACAGCAAGTGTATGAAAGAGCTTCTAGAGCATTTTCAAAAAGATTTTCTGGGGTGGGTTTGTTTGTTCATTTTAAAAGAGAGTTTATTGAGAGTTCATTGACTTACAAAGAAAATGTCATCATTATGAGCACAGGCATAACCAAAGTCATATTCATAATCAAGTCGTATTTAGCCAACTTGTATTATGCTAATCAAATATTCATTTAATTACAGAAGTGAAGAAAATCTAGACTCTGTTTTTCCATGTAAAATCCAAGTTGTATTGTGTCATAAGCATCCTTTGGGGGTGAGGGAGGCATTGAGCTAAGAAATCAGTCCAATAAACAGTGGAAAAACACAAGAAAGATCAGAAGCTGCAGGGACCAGAGTCAGTCGTGGCTCGGTTGTGATGCTGAGAATGTTTGCCACAATCACCTGCTGCTCTTTTGTGACTCCCTGAACTTCAGCCCTCACTGCACCGCTGAAGAAAGCACGAGGAAAACAGGGAGAGGAGTAAGCTGAGAAGACAGTACCTGTTCCCGTGAGAAGTCCTGAGCTCTAAGCTGAAGTGCCTCTCTTTGTTCTCCTCTGAGAGTTGCATGACGTTTTCTAGTTATTGATGACACATGTGATTAGCATGCTTTATGAATATGAACCACGTGGCAGAACTCTGATCTAGAAACTACTAGCTGCTACAAATGAAAGGGTGATTTCAGGCAGCGCAAGCTTTTACAGGCATCATCAGTCAGTTCCACAGGGCTGTTGAGAAAATGCCTGGCTGGCTTTCCCATCACTGTCAGTGATGTTCATGAATAGAAAGTAATGAAGTCACACAACTATTTTATTTTTAAAACATGTTGCATTTGGGTTGGGAAGAAAATGGATCTTCCCACAATGCTTCCTTCAGTCCATGAGCCGCTTAGTTTCAGACAGCAAGAGCAAGTATCCTTCACATTTGTAGCGGTGCAAGACCCCACTAAGAAGTCACCACTGAATGTTCTTGTCGATTGGACTTTGCTAATCAGCCTCCGATTTCACGTCATCTAAAATCCATCCCCATTTTGCTTTCACTCACAGGATGGGTTCAGACAGCACAACGAACTACAGTGGCTTTTTACTATTGCTGGTCTGTTGCCTTGTCCAAACCCATTTGTGGTATTTCATCATGCTACAACTGGTCTTTAGAAACCCCAGTAAGAAACATTGATTTGCCCTGTGGTTTCTCCACACCATGAGGTCTGCTTGTATTGTGCAAACCCAGGACTGTCATTTGCACGGCCCTGACATTCCTCTATCGCAAAGTCACCTGAAAAGAGCATTCATTCCAGGAGCTGCTCCAGCCATCCAGTAGGGATGATGGAAACCGTAATGATGTAGAAACCACTTGGTTAGTGTTAGTGTCCAGAGCTGGCTCTCCCCTTATTCATTTCACACTTTTAAAACAGCAGACAATCTCTTTGTGAAATAGACAACGAGCAAGTCACGGCCACTGAATATGATTTTGTAAGCATAAACAGTGAATTGTTGAGCCCAAACTAGAAATTACTTCAGAAAACCCACCATTTATGTAATGCTGAGTTCCACCCCTCTGGGTAGGTCCTTCTGGAGAAGGGCTAACCCCCTGGATCTATGCAGGCCCTCTGACTGGGTAGTAGTTCCATCCTGATGCCATGTCGTGCGAACAGAGGCCAGGCTCAGCTCCTTCCTCGCTTCTGTTCTCTCCCTCCCCTCCCAACCTTGACTGTTCCCATGGTCTGCCTGAGTGCTTAGGGGCAATGACCTCGAGACCACCACACCCTCCTCTGCCCCCTCAATTCCCACACTCCCCACTTCGCAGCCATTATCACCCTCATCCAAAGAGTCCGTATAAACCTAACCTAGAAAACACACCAACCATAACTGCCTAGTTCATTCCCAAGAGTTGGGGGGCTCATGCTAGAAAAAAGAGCAAATCACAGTACCCACACAGGGTTGTGGTGTTGTATGAACCCAGGCACATTATTGTTGTTTTCACACATCACTCCTGTCATTTCCTGCTATCAGCCTGGCAGCCAACCTACAAGGATGTTGTAGCCCATTAACAGATGGCAGCAGTTTTGGTGTCCGTCTTCTCATGCTCAAGTCATTGAACGCTGCATATTCAAAAGTCAGAATTAATTATGACTACATCATAAGCTTTTCCTGGTAATGTCAGCCAAGGCTCCACCTGGAATGTATGGAATGATTAATTGAAAACCTCACCCTGCCTCTGATTGCTCTTAAGGCCCTTCCTTTCATTGCTTCTCAGAACTCTCCAACTCCCAAACAATACTTAATGGTGTGCCACGGATCACAGCCAAGCTGGGGCGCTGCACCTTGACTTTAATGTGATGTTAAGGAACGCTCAGGAGCACTGCATGTGTTGTGGTGTGTTTCAGGGCCAATCTTTAGGTTTGTGTGGTTTTGAATGGAATAAGGCTACTTGCTAAAATGCGGACTGTGCCATCGAACAGGACTGAGCATTCGCCCTTAATTCATGACTTATTTAGGTGTGAGGCTATGACACCCATGTACATGAGTCAATTTCTTTGTTTCTTTAAAGTTCTTATATCTCACTTATATTTTCTCCTTAACCTCAGACCTGCTGCAGATGGCGTATATGGGTACAAAACCTATTTTTATTCGTTTGCAACTGATATATCCTGCCCACACTCCAAAAGGAGCTTAGAGCAAATTACTATATTAATAAAACAGAAAAACAATGAAATCCTATTAGTGTAATAAAACAATTTAAAATACAGCATTACTAATCTAACTTAAAAACACAAAACCAACATGTACTTGAGGAGAATGGTTCACATAACATGTACATCAGAGGTTGGCTATGTGTGGCCTGCCAGAAGTTTGACCTATAACTCCCATCATCCCCTGGTCAGCATAGCCAGTAATGAAGGAGAAATCTTTCCCTTTAATTTGACTCCTATCAGCCCCCAGTTGGCATGGCCCAGTGTTCAGGAATGCTTTGGTCCAAAACATATGAAGGGCACCAGTTCCACTGACCTCAGACCCTTTTTGCTAACATTATTTTCATTAATGTTCGTGTTTCCATGTGCAAATTCTCAAATGTATATATTCGTCCTCACTTTTTTTTTAATTGGTGAATGCCACTGCAAAGTCAGAGAGGTACACATTTTGAAAGAGGGCTGAGTTTCAGATGGCAGATGGATTCAAAAGTGTGGAATGTGGTAAAGTCACATTACTCTGTTGACCAGATTGATGATTGGAGGCTATCTTTGGTTGGGGGCCACCATCACCACCTCCTTCCAAGCAGATCAAGACCAGAGGCTTCTAAATGCAGTCTTTATTGTGTTAAAGCTAGCCAGCTACATTGGCTTTGTGATGCAAAAGCTACTGCAGGAGTCATTAACAAGAACACCAGGGAAGTTAAAGAACCAGCTGTTAAAGAAGTTAAATCCCTCTCACCCTTTCCCAACCAAATGGCGTTAGTGCCACTTGCAGAGTAGTTTCTGCTACCAGTGGGCCAAACAGCAGAAATGTTGGTTGTTACTCGGTTAGTCTCTCCAAGATCGCAACTCAGTCTTGGAGGGGAAGAGCAGGGATTTGCTGAAGGCATGGAGAGGGGAGAAAGCAGGGCCCAATGGCTTATACCATACCAAATGGCCCCCTTCCCTCCCATTCCACAGCATGTCATTTAAAGATCTGAAATCAGCCATGGAATAAAATGCAGGATGGGAGATACGGCTCCTGCTACTTGTGGGCCAGACGGTGGGAACACTGGCTGCTACCCCATTTGTCTGCTCTTTTGATTAGACATCAGGCTATGGGGCTGCTCATGTTATATCCATTCCCCACTGGCTCTGCCTATTCAGGACTGCTTCTTCCCCCAGAACCAGAGGTGATCCAGTTCCCACAGGTCTCTTCATTCTTCACTGGGTCTGCTGCTCTTGGCATTTCAGCTAAGAATTCTGACTCAGCCTTTCTGGAATTTTGAAAATTCTGAAAACTGGAATTTTGCGGGTTAGCTACTAGCATGTTGTCCACAAGATAGAAGAACTTCTGACTAGTATCCCAAATTCTGTACAATCGAGGTTTCTCTTCACGCAGTTTCCTAACTAAGTGTAGAGGAATACAGATAATGCATACATCTCATAAACACACATCTCTATCTCTCAGTCCATCCATCCACATGTACAAGCAATGAACATGGTCTAAAAAAGGAATGACGAAAGATAGCTAGAGTGCCACATCTTTTTATACGATCAGTATCTCACTGAGGGCTGAGTCAGGGCTGACTCCTGGTTTTTGAGGGTCTTTGGGCAAGACCAGAGCCTGCCAAGACCAGAGGCAGCTTCAGGGCTCCCTCTGCTGGCCAAGGCCTGCAGAGCAGCTCTGGTGGTTGTAGGAGCCTGACCTCAGCCCACTGCAGCTGCCAGGGCTCCCATGAGTTGCACCTGGGGAGGAGCTACATAAGAACAGCTCTTCCCCTCAGAAGCTGCCTGGCAACGAAAGTCTTCTGCTGTTACTGAAGTCCTTCCTGGTCTGTTAGACCTGCAACTCTGCTCCAGTGTCCCACCTGCCTGTGTCCTGCCTGCATCCTGCCTGCATTCCTGTGTGCACCTGTTCTCTCCCTGACTGGTCTGCCTTCCTCAGTTCTCCAGGCCTTGGCTCACTTTGGACTACGCTACCCATCTCTATGGACTTGCCTGGTACATTGACCTCGAGCTTGACGTTTGACTGTGTACTGGACTTACTCTTGCCGTGCCCCGTCCGCCTGGGTCCGGGCGCTTTCACCCTGTTAGTCAGCCACCCTCGCCCTGGCCGCTGACGGTTTGCCGAGGCCGCCGCAGGGCACCCTGACCCAGGCCACCATGAGCCACGATATTAGCATGTGCCTCAAGCCCTGCAGGCCCAGGTACGGACGCGTTGCCGTGCTCCTTCTCATTGCGACCAGCACCCTGGATGTCGCTCCTGTTCATGGACTCTGTTCTTGACCCTGCTGCTCCTCTTGGATCTTGCCTGTTTTCCTGGGCCCTGCTTACTCCAGCCTTGAACCAGCGCTGCTCCGGTCTCGTTCCAGCTGGCCAACTGCACTTACCCTTGATCTTGACCTTGCACCTCACCTCTGGTCTTACAGGTAAGATGCAGCCCAAGGGGCTTCTCCCACCCAGCACGCAGCCTCCATTCACCAGCAGGCACTTCCGCCACACTGGCAATGAACGCTTTAGAAAAGGCTTTCTTTTGCATGTTGAGAAGCATTTCAAACATTTTGCTATATGGGCGGGGCACAGTCAGGGCGGAAAAGGTTATTTATTATTTTATTTATTTATTTAGGGAATTTCTACGCCGCCCCGTTCGCCGAAGCCTCGGGGCGGCTCACAACCACCCACCCAATTTGCGTGGGTGGGTGGTTAACCCCCACCCACACAAAGGCTCACAATCTTCATCCGCAAATAGGTTTAAGGAATGCTTCCACTGGTGGTAATTGTTGAAACCTACCCAGAGAGTTCCAGCTGTTGGGTGACACAGCAATCATCAGCATTTATTCAGAAGTATGACAGAGGAACAGGGTGGGGATGGAGTAGAAATGGAAAGGGAAGGGTAGGGTGGAGGAAGACAGAAAAGACTGGGCATGTGATGGTGGGGAGGGCAGGAAATCTTTGGAACTGACCACCATTGACATAGAACCCCCAAAAGCTTTCCCGTGAGGGAACATGGAGCAAAGGCCCAGACGGCTTTCTCCTGCATATCGTAGGACTTGCAGTAACATATACCAGATGTTATTTTATTAGCCTGACTCCATGCCTCGTCCCTTGTTGTTTTTATTTACCTCTGGCTTTGCCAACTCATTCTACTGCCAAGTTTGTTTTCACGGGGCCCCACCCAGGCCCCAGGTGTTCTGCCCTGGCCCTTGGGGTGAAATCAGCCATGACCAAACCGTTGATGTGGCTGACAATGAAATAGTCATCTTTAACTGGTTTCCCCAGCAATTCCAGCAAGAGGCTAGTTAACTCCCTTTTCTTGTGCAGCTATCATTTTCCTGCCTGCCACTGTTGCTTCTTTGTATTACATTCATTCAAGAAGAAATTCCTGCTAGATTCATGTTCACTCAAAAAGTAGTTCCCAGGAGTTAGAGGGGTGTGATGGTGAGAATGCTCGACTGGGGGCTTGGGAGATCCAGGTTGTAATCCCCATTCAGCCATGAAGCACCTGGGATGACTTTGGGCTGGTCACTCACTCTCAGCCTAACTTACAGGGTTGTTGCTATGAGGATAAAATGGAGAAAACCAGAACTGTGTAAACTGCCTTGGGTTCTTCACCAGAGGGAACAAATGCAATGTCATAATAATAAATTCAATGGGACATACTCCTGTGCCAGGCAAGGGTAGCGAGGATTTTGGCTTTCAGCTTACAAGGTGGCATGTATTCTTGCTACCTTCCCTTATTCAGATATGAAGCTGTAACTGGTTTAATGCAAAATCAGGATGCAGAGAAGAGCAAAGAAGTCTTGAAATGGGACAATAGCAGCCGATGACTCAAACCTCCACCTAACAACTACGCTAAGAAATAACAGTTTCTTTGAGCTGAATGCGTTCATTTGACATCAAATATAGTGCGCACACATTTACAGATATTAATTGCAGCAGTGCCCAGGTTGGTTTTGATTGTTTTTTAGACATTACATTTTTGCTTAAGTTTCAGGCAAAGAGCATGGCAATGGACAGATGTAATTCCTACCCACTGGGACACTTTTCTCCACAAGCAGGCAAAGCACAGCTCTGTTCTGAGTATGACTCAGGAGTAAGCCCCAGGCAACAGATCCCCTGCCTGCAAAGGAGCAATTCAATCCTGTGCAGAGCATTTAAACTCGAATTACCCTTAAAGGCCAAGGTATTGCCTATCACTCATGGAGATAACAGCAGAAGTTTGGGGGCCAGGTGGGTCCACATGCAACGCACTGGGGAAAGAATCCCTATTACTAATTTGAGTGTTTCAGTATATGTGCATGGTTCAGGGACATTTCCAGGGCAGCAAAAGGAAAAGGAAGCAATGGGGTTTCACCTTCATCTGGAGCATGTTCTTTGAATAAATCTTCCATTTCGTCTTCTAGAGTCATCCCGTGGTGCTTATTCTCCTGGGATTCTGCATCTATGATCTCTCTCTCTTTTCCTGGGTTTGGTTGCACTTCAGGGTCCTGCATAGCTCTTCTGCAGTGCCAGGCTATGATTCCTGATAGGCAGAAAACAGAAACCATCCAAAACAAGTGAGGCCCTTGAGGAGCCAAGTCCATACATTGTTTATGCATGGAAGACTCTGATGCGTGTACTAAACAGGCATTGATCCATGTGAATCCAGTGAAAGGAAACATTGCTTGCAAGAACTTCTGCCCCTCTTGAGTAGTACTTAGAGTGTCACCAGACTCTCTCACATGGACTAAAATTTCTTCTCCTTCTAGAATCTTTCCAGGGAGTATCTGTCCAATCCCCATTCGTATAACACATTTAAATAACTCCACACTCTGTCCCTCCATACTCATTTCATGTTGGGTCCTAACCAAACTGCCCATAGCTTTAATTCCAGCAAGAAATTCAACATGTGCGCTTTCCCGCGCCACCACTGCTGATTTGGCCAGCATTTTCCATTCCCTGAATCACACTGAAATGCTCTGAAATGGTAGTTCTGTATTTTTGACCTGCGAAAACGAATAATCTCTCTCTACTTCTGGTAGCACACACATGCTGGTGCCAAACTCAAAAGGCCAAAATGGAAAGGGCCAGGAATCACTGGTCCATTAGTATACGCATCAGAACCTCGAATGCAAAGCAATTAATGGATGCACACGTGGCTTATGGTTTCAGCTTCTGAAAAATAGAACCATATGATAAAATTAGAACAAGAATATATAGAACATCAGAACAGGATTTTTAAAAATATTTGACCTATTCTTCTTACTTAAAATAACAGGAAAACATGACTAGTCTGGCTCCCGGATAACACACAATGGGAAAATTGGTCAGGGAAGCTCAGAAATAGCGTGGCCCAGGACGCAGCTATCTAGCATAAGGAAAGGGCAGATGGAATACGGTACCTATGCTGATGCGAGGAAGTCCTGGGCCTCGAGCGCAAAGTTTCCTCTCCATGCTGAGTTTTACACAACATTTAATAGGTAGCTAGTGACACTCAAGGGTGTGATGGATGTGTCCTAATCTCAGGATCAAGCACACACCTAAACAGGGTGCAGAAATGCTGATTACAGAAACTGCAACCTGCATTAGTGACAGACTAATCTAAGGCAGCCTAAGCTGTCATCGCAGGCCTGCTGAAGAAATGCCTAACTGGTCTTTCCCGCTCATATGCAAACGATGTCCCTTTTCCTGCCCCTGTGTTAGCAGCTGCCAAGTCCAGGCAACAGGATCTTTAAAGAGAAAAAATGGTTCAGTCCAGGAATCAGGCCATACTCGTTTGTGCCATGCATCCAGACCAGGCAGGGAGGTCCAAAAGAGCGAGCCAGAGAAATAACAAAAGGTCAAAGAATTCAAGGCAAGCAATTAGCCCGAAATTCTGCTTTCTCCAACGGAGAGCAGGCTCCAGCAGGGCTAAGGTATAGCCAGCTGTAAATCCACCCAGTTGGCTAAGAAGGCCTGTTGCTTTTAAGGGATGCCTCCCACTCTGCCTTCTGCCTGGATTTCTGATGCTTGTGCTTGATCCTCTGACTAAGGGCAAACTCCCTCAAGCTGTGCCTCCAGCCCTTGAAGTCCAGGAACTGCCCAGAAGGTCCAGGCCGCTCTTTGAATGGAAGGCTGTCCGCCGCAGCCTTAGCTTCCCTATTTGGCTCTGGCTAGCAATGTCCAAGCAATTGCTTGGAGGTGGGAATCTGTCATATTCCCTGGACTTTGTGC
The DNA here is from genome assembly GCF_004798865.1 of Varanus komodoensis. Classification (NCBI taxonomy): domain Eukaryota; kingdom Metazoa; phylum Chordata; class Lepidosauria; order Squamata; family Varanidae; genus Varanus; species Varanus komodoensis. The sequence goes on from NW_025335762.1 coordinate 9,600,370, forward strand.
TGCTGCACCTGAAGTGGAAGAAGGTTGCTCTTGTGGGGCATGCCAGGGATGGAGTCCTGCATTGCCGCTGCCCAAGCAGAATCTCTCTTCCACCCCATGTGCTGTATCTGCATGGGGGAAGGTTACTGGTTGCCCGCACTTGTGCCATGAGCATGTGTGGATTTCCTTTCAGCTTGGCTCACTTTCTAAGACTGGGTTGAGCACAAGAGGAAGTCTGTGAATGTTAGATGGACAGATTCTGGAGAGTTTTGTAATACACGGGGCTTCCTGTGCTGACTCTCCCCTCCTCTTCTTCTTCTTCCTCTGATGCTTCCTTCTCTAGGTTCAGGGAGAGAAAAGCACCTCTAAGCATAGATGAATTCACACAATTGTTGGGAATTTTTGAAGAAAAAATGTTTTTTTTATTAAATTTTTAAACTAACACTAAAAACATCAAACATCACATACATCGGATTTATTGGGTCAACCCCCTACTACGTATTTTTTAAAACATTCTAAAGTCAAATTCATATCTATAATTTGAAAACATTTCTAAGTTTACGCCAAGTCCCGTTTCTCCAGCCAGTTATAGAAAGAATCCCAAGTTCGATAGAAGTCAGTGTCCTCTTTCTGCTTCAATGATAAAGTCAATCTATCCATTTCTGTGCAGTCCAAGATCTTTCTTACAATCAATCCATTGGTGGGCAGCTCCTCACTTTTCCAATATTGAGCAAATGCAATCCTCGCTGCTGTGATTAGGTGCAAGAAAAAATGTTGAATCTTAATTGGAGAGGTAGATTTTTCTACAACATTAATTGCATGAATGGGTTGCAGACGGGATGCACAACTGATCTTCACCTTTGCACTGGTACAAAATTTCATCAGGAAGACTTATCAGCAGAGTGTTTGCATTGATTGGACTTCATCAGCTCACCTAAACACAACCGTTTTCTTATCCCTATTACAGATTTGAAACCCCCCCCCCGCCCCCAGCCTTTGAACATTCACTGCTAGCATCCTGCATGGGTGGGTTGCGGATGGTGCAGAGAGCAACAGTTTGGGTGGTACAGAATTCTTCCAGTCCTCAGAATTGAAATAAGAGATAGCATCCTGAATGTTCTTCCTGGAAAATGTCAATTCAGTTTCCCATCAGGAATGATTCATCATCAATCTCTCCCTAAACATCCCCAGGTCTCCTCCGATTGCATCACCCTGCAGTAATGCCATGAAGCCAGCTCACATGGGGTGGAAACGCTAGCAAGGATGATGACAGCATTTGCCAGTTCCACCCTTCTGGACTTTCCTGTTCCTGCTGAGCTTACCTGTAATTCTTACAGGAGCTGGTTGCAAATGAATTTTCCCAGAAATAATGTTCAGTGCCAAGTATTTTGGTGCCTGGTGCCTGGTTCTGGAATGGGAAGTTATGACCCATTACTAGGAGTCTTTGTTTAAGGCATTTCTATACTGTTCGATTAGCACAACACTCTTGGAACAGTGTACAGAAATTAATTAAAATATACCAAATTACAATCAATCTAAAAACAGATTTTAAACAGACTAATAAAACATCCAGTTGGCGTATAAGAGGTCCAACAGCCTGTCCCTCTCAAATTTCTATGATTCTGGAGCTCTTAATTAAGCTAATCAAAAGAAAAAGATAGGAAAATAGGTTGATGAAAGGAACACGCTTGCAAACCTGCAGGAGAGAAAACAATATTACTAAAAGCAAAATCTCTGGAATAGGTATCGGAAACAAGGTTTCACTGAAATGCAGTTTGTCTGATTGATAATTGCTTCCAGAATTAGCATTTATTAAGTATTACATTTATATCCTGCCTTTTCCTTCTTGCAAGGAAACAAGTCAGTTTACGTGGTCTTCCTGGTGTCTTGGAATTTTGTGGAGCTGCTAGCAGGGTGTTATGCCTCCAAAAGAGGAAATCCTGGTTAGTGTCCCAAACATTACAGAGCCAGGGTCTTTCTGGCAATACAATGGTAGGGTGTCTAGGAGGCATCCATAAACATACGCCGTACGCACATCTATAGGTAAGGGAAAGGGACAGAATGATAAAAAACAAGAAATTTTGTTGAAATTTCATCACATTGTACTTCTGTGTTACAGTGAAAACCCAGTTTGCACAAAATAGGGAACATTCTGCTTGGCATGATATATTTCCCATGGTGGCATAATTTATTAAGCTTCTGATCTAATTTTAGAATATTCTCCATCCTTAAGGCAGTGCACATACCATTGCGCTCCTAGTTTCCATTTTTATTTATCCACGTATTTCCCAACTTCTCCTTCTCCAAGATGGTTTATATGTTCCTCTTCCTTTCCATTTTAATGCTCCCAAGACACATGTCAGTTAGGCTAAGCTAAGAGTTTCTGACCGGCCTAAAGTCACCCAGTGGCAACCAGAAGTCCCAGTTCAGCACTAGCCAGATGGACCGTCAGCCCCTCGCCATGTGGACCCTCAAGACACAGGCTGCCAAGGGCTGACCTGGCGGAGCATCTTGAGAGCAAGGGGAGAGCTTGCGGCAGATGTTGCCGCTTGTGGGTGGCCACTCCAAGGCCATCCATCCCTCACTGCAGCCTGTTTCCCCAGAGACCTCCTGCCCTGTGGGGCAGCCAAAGGCCACCACCACCCATTGGTCCCCGTTTGGTAGCTGCTTGGGCCTGAGAGTCTGGCTGTTGGCCAGTTGTGTGAGTATTTGTAGCTGTAGGCTGAGGGATGATAATGAGTTGGTTTACTTTTGATTGCTCTATATTGCTGCTATTGTGTTCGAAACTTTATAAATTCTGTAGACTATTGTGTCTATTGTCTCATGTAGATGATTTGATTTTGTGTTATTTTTAATTTTTTTGTTTGATTTTTTAAATGTTTTATATTGTATTCTAATATAGCGTGCATTTTATTTGTTGGAAACCACTGTGAAAGCCTTTTTACAGCTAAGTGTTGGTAAAGAAATTTAAGTGATGGTAATAATAGCAGCATTCCAACTGCTGCATCAGAATTGGTACACTGATATTCCACAACTCACTCATCTTTTATTGTGGTTATGAAGTAGCTTTATTTTTCCTTAATTGCTAGCACCTAAGACAGTAATTTTTAAAGGATTTAGAAGGGGGCACCGTGGCTCATTCGTTCACCATTATGGCAGGTCCTTACAAGCTTGTCGTGCATTTATAATTCTCGCGACCTTTCCCAGTGCAGCTTCTGAGTTATTTTTTCCTACCAGAGAAAGTCCAATCATTTTGAGAGTAACAGAAGAGTGACTAAGACTTCACTGGCATAGATTAGTTTTGAGGTACTCTGCAACCTTTTTTAAAGAAATGTGGGTAGGTGAATGTATCACGGGAATATTTGATTATGCATTTATTTTTTTAATCAATCTTCCTCAAACTAGAGGGCACTTTTGAGAGGAATAAATTACTAGTAAAATAGCTATTTGCATGAAAATGTGATAGAATATTATATCCCTGTAATGTAATTTTAAAGGAAAAAACCTCTCTTAATTCACCATCATTCTTATATGGTGTAACACTTCCATTTTAGTATATATTTTTAGGATTTTATTTCTATATTAGCATGACACGAGTACAGTGTTAAGCACCTTTAATAGAAACACAGAAACAGAGTCAGAAGGGGTCTCTTGGGACATCTAGTCTGACCCCCAGCTCCAGCCAGCTCCACTCATGACATGCCCACCATGTGCATGTCCATCCTTAAACACCCTCACTGTTGGCCCTTCAATCACCTCCCGTGGAAGGCCATTCCAGACCCTTGGGGTCCTAACTGTCAGGAAGTACTTCCTGGCATCCACCCTAAATCTTGGTTCCCTGAGCTTTGCTCCATTGGAATGCGTCCTGCCCTCCACCATGGGGGGGGGGGGTCATGACCACCTCTGTGTGGCACCCCCTCATGTACCTATATCTTGCTCAGGTCCCCTCCGAGTCTCCTTCTCTCAAGGCTGAAAAGACCCAGTTCCCTCACTCTCTCCTCATATGGCTTCCCCTGCAAACCAGCCACCATCCTAGCGGCCTTTTGCTGCACTGATTCCAGCCTTGCTCATATATCCCTCTTGCAATGAGAGGCCCAGAACTAAACACTCCCACTGTGAGTGCACCAGAGTCATACAGAGAGGCAATAATACCTCTCTCAATCTAGAAGCCACACTTCTGGCTATGCAACCAAGGGTGGCGTTTGCCCTCTTCATCACCACGTCACACTGCTGACTCATGTTTAGCCTGCAGTCAACCGGTACCCTGAGATCCCTTTCCCAAGTGCTGCTCTCCAGCCACTTGTCCCCTACCCTGTACTTATGACACCCATTCCTATGCCCCAAGTGCAAGACCTTGCACTTATCCACATTGAACGCCATCCTGTTGTCCCCTGCCCACTTCCAGAGTCTGTCCAAATCCTTCTGGATCTGGAGTACCTGCTCCTCAGTTGTGGCCACTGCCCCTATTTTAGTATTGTCTGCAAATTTGATCAGCAAACTGGTCACCCCCTCTTCCAGGTACTTGATGAAAAGATTGAACAGGATCAGTCCCAGGACAGAGCCCTAGGGGACCCCACTCATCACTGGCTGTCATCCTGATGATACCCCACTAATAGTGACCCTCTGCTTTCAGCCAGTCAACCCTGCCCTAATCCATCATTTTTTATTTAAATAAAAAATTTCAACCAAAAAAAAAAAAATTCAACCTAATCCATCAGACAATGCATCGATCTATCACAACTCCTGACTCCAGGGATCCTGAATCTGTTTGCAGTCACAGATCCTGGACTCAAAGGACCCTCTAGAAAGTAATTCAGGACAGCCTCAGACCCATAACTGTATCTTCTCATAATGATAGGGGTATTGATTTGCATCAATATATATTTATTGATGACCTATGAATGATACAAAATATAGATTAACTTCTATAAATCTTGTTAACTTTATTGCATCCTGCTCAATTGTTGGCTCTTGTTCAATTATTTGCTTTATAAATACATGTATACCGTACTTAATATGATCACAGATTTTTACATAATGATTTCATTTAAGCTGACATGCTTCTAACGATTCATTGAGCACCATTAATCTCACTGGGTCCCACATTCAGCAGACTTCTCAGTAACTCTGCTCCTTTCGTTTGCTAACCATATGCCTTTTGTATAAGTCTGTGTTTCCACTGCAGTAGCTACTTACACATTGCCAAAACAGAGGAAATGCATCAACCAAAACAAGGGCAAAAGATAGCACAGATCAGCATAAAATTTACATATGCTAGTATATATGCAAATGAACCTACAGAAATAATAATTATAATATAAACAGGAAAATACAATGGATTTCTCCATAATGAACAAGGCTACTCAGGAGAATGTTGTTCCTCCTTCATCTGTTATCCAGGTGGCAACTTCTAAAGATCAAATTCCCACTGATGTTTTCCCTTCTTAGGGTTCTTATTCTTTCAGCCAAACCTGGACTGGAAAGCCCTTCAAATAGAGAACTGCCCTTTAGAGAAGTGTAGGACACCTGGCCACTTTTGGCTTAACCTCTCTGCAAAAGCTACCCTTCCAGTTCCGTTGAAGCTGACAGATGATTTGATTCATTCCTCTTCAAACATGAGTCAGATTATGGAGGAGCTTTCTATTCCAGCAGCGCACCTTAGAACACAACAGGTGAGCGCTCAGTAGGTGGTACTGTCTGTTATCACTGAGACCATTGACGCTGGCTTGCTCCAGTTCTGCAGATGTAACCCAGATGTGAAGACTGCTGTCTGGGCACTGCTTTGCTGTACTGCCCATGCAAAGGTCTCTTGTGCAGGAGAAAGACCACAAGCAGCACACCCTTAAACACCACGCCTTTCTCTATTGCCTCTTAGGCATTCTGCTGCTCCTGTACTTTTCCGGATCTGGGCAGGCCACAGTCTTTTTCTACAGCTAGTCCACATTGCAAGTACTGCTCTGTAAACAAAAGCGAGTTGTCTGCATAAATCTAGAAAGGGCTTCATTCCATTGCACATGGAGTACATTATAGTTAGACAAATAGGCAGATAGATACATAGATGATAGGTATTTGCTTCTCCTTCATTTCCCCTTGAACACACATGGTCCAATCTATTTTTGCCTTTTTTCAAAATAGAAGACCGTGTTCTTTGTTTCTCCTTGTTGACTGAGGCCAAGTGGCTTGTCTGGCTCAGATGATGTGCTTAGGTACCAACCGGGGAACTCTGCAGATTCAAAGCTGCAAGTCTCTGAGCCTTCTGGAGTCTTGCTGTAGAAGGTGAAACTCAAGAGCTGCTCATTCTTTTGGTATAAGTCCTTGATGTCTGTCTCCTAGGAAAACACAAAGAATCACGTATAAAGAATATTGTAACAGGACAAGAACAACTGACTTCAAGTCTGAGGGTCCTAAACCAAGTGTCTTCTGGGATACTCTTCTTGGATCTGCTTGGTTATGATGGCAGCACTCAAGCAGAGCTTGCCAGCTGAGAAGAGCCACCCTTTTTAACATCCATGCCCTAGAGCAGGGGTTGGCAACCTGCAGTCCTCCAGATATTCTGGTCTACAGCTCCCATCAGCACTAAACAGCATAACCAATGCTGAGGTTGGATAGCAGTTGTAAGCCAAAACATCTGGAGTTGCCCAGCCCTGCCCTAGAAGTATTGTGGGAGATTCAAAGCGTGGCTAGATCCATTGATGTGTATATTTGGGGTGCCAGGCCTGAGGTGGAAGGCAGAGAGCATAAACTTCAGAGAAGATCCAATGACCCTGGAAAAATACATTTTTTAAAAAAGAGGAAACAGAATCTTTTTCTACTAGCTGGTAAATTTACTGGGGTGGAAGGAACAGAGCAACCCAGAGGTAAAAGTATAGGAACAAAGCAGGGAGAGGATGTCTCTCAAACCCCTGCTCAAATAGGGGATCAGAGCTTCAGTGGGCAGCAGCTGAAGAGGTGAAAAGAGAGATGACATAGAGCCAAAGAGAAAGAGAAATGAACACAGACAGAAAGGTAAAGTCAAATCCAAAAGAATTAAAATGGATTCCCTTGAGTTTGGCTATTTGGATATTTTTACAACAAATTCCGCACCCAGCTCAAAACCACTTTCAAATTAAAGCCTGCATTGGTACTTAGATTTTGGCCCCACAAAAAAATCTAGCCCTTGCCAGTATTTCCCCCGGAAAGAATTGGATCTGTAGCGTATATCCTTATGGAGCCTCATTTTTTACTAGGATTTGTTACCATTGCAAACAGAAGATTCTGTGAAATGGCCGGTGGCTCTGTAGGCATTGCCCATGAACTCTGAGGCTCCTGGAAGACCTGCTGCCTCAAAAGTCAAGGTTTTCATCACACGGCAGCACGACCAGGCAGTGGATCTGTGGCAGTGACGATGCAGCCTGTAGGCTCGGCATAATCAACCATGCAGTGGCTATTGAGGGAATCCCATACTAAAATCATGCAAATATTTTCAGATCCACTTTTAATCTCACTGGCCATTCCTCATTGCAGCCAGTGGGAGACGAAGCACACCTCCATTTCAACTGTGTTGTGGCCGGGCCTGTGGCGTTTTTTCAGATGTCTTAAGGTGCCCGTTGCCCAAAAGAGGAGGAACCCCTGGTGTGAAAAGTGACTGGTGAAAGTGTTGCACCAAAGATGTACGCGGCGCAAGAACAAAGTTGTAGTCTGGAGAAACACGTTTAGTTAGCCATTGCTTGTAGAAACTGGAGCACATCCACACTCTGGAATGTCTTTATCGATAAGTTTAGAAGCTGCATACCAAAGCTGTATTAGAGAAGCAGCACTGTGCTGGACAATGATTGGGTAGAACAAGTAGATGGTACATGCAGAGCTTGCTGCTTGGCTATTTGGATTGAATGAGAGACTGAAAAGGATAACTTGCTGCAGCTTGTTTTTAGTAAAAGCCTCGGAGAACTGTTGGGGTCTGCCTTTTGTGTCTCCCCTGAGAGGGCTGGGATTGAGGAACAAGTCCTCTCAGGCAGAAAACAAGTGAGCAAATATTTTTGCAGCAAAAGGATGTCTATTGCAGAGAAAATGGTTTGTGCAGAAGCATCTCTAAGACTTGGTACCCCTTTTCCCCCCCCCCGAGGGGAAAATATAAACCATGTAACTAAAGAATGTTGTGTTTAGCACAGCCTGAATCACAGTAGAGAGGGGACAAACACATACTTTCTGGGAAAAGGCAGGGTGGTTTTGGAGGGAGGTTAAGAGTGATCTTGAACTGCAAATGCACTCACCACTAGCTGCAGCTGAAGCTGGCCTGCGCCAGATTTCACACAGGAGAGCGTGGGCCGCCCAGTTCCAAGCCCCATGAAGATGGGTAGCTTTGTTGGGTCTAAGGCATTGTTGGGAAGCACAGTCATGAGTTGCTCTGGAGGGGGGAGCAAGACCAAGAAGTTGAGTCAGTGGAAGGCATTCTTCAAACTCTTTCTTGTTCTTCCTTTGAGAATAACATCACAAGGTCAGAAATGCATGGAAATCAGAGTCTGGCTAGATATGTACCAGGAAAGATGTCCTCACTGTCAGAGCAGTACAAAAATGGACCCTATTGCCTAGAGAGGTGGCAAGCGCTCTCACACTAGAGGCATCCAAGGCGCAACTGGGCAGCCCTCCGAGAAGGATGGTGTGACTTTTTTTTATTATTATTATTACATTTTTATACTGCCCATAGCCAAAGCTCTCTAGGCAGTTGACAGCAATAATCATAGAATCATACACTCAGGTCACCCATCCTACTTCTGCCCAGGCCTGACCCTGCTTAGCTTCCAAGATTAGGCAGGATCAGGCACTTCAGGCTACATGGAAGCTTGGTGCCCTGCACTAACAGAGGGTTGGACCCGCAGTCCTGCCAGCTCTAGGATTCTATGGCTGTCTCTCATGTTCCAAGAAGTGCAAGCTGGTGACAAACAAATTCTCATACATCTTCAATACTACTTAAAGGTTGCAGGTCCTGACAGTGACATTATCTGGCTTCAGAATTAATAAATGTGTTCCATGAGTGACTTAGAGCAAACAGAAGAAAAAGGTAGCAGTGTTACCTGGCGTGTTGACAGAACGTGGGCTTGCTACAAGCACATTGTTCTTCAGGTACAGGAACTTCTGGTTAACATCCCAAAATCTGAAGAAATAGGGTTCACTGTGACTTGTGACTGAATATATCTCTAAGGGAAAAATAAAGAGGGGGAGATACAGAATGATACTATATGAATAAATACCTACTACAGATGCACAACAAACACACATATCCAAACAAAGCAAATGTTATCATGTTACACCCAACCTGTCTGGCTCTGTATTTCACCCGCAGATGCCATATTCAATCTATATGTTGCCAATGTGATATGTACAGAGATGGGAAATGACAGGTTGGCATGACTGAATGGAAGGTCAAAAACATGGCATGACACAATCGTTTTTGTGTTTGTTTAGCTATGGATTGAAAGTCCAGCCAAGAGTTCCTGTATCCCTATGGGTTTCTTTCATAAGAAATCAACCAGACTTCAAACAGAAAACTGAATGCCAAAGGAATGCTACGCGGAAGCGCTACGGCTCGGATACATATACATCTCACTAAGCTGCTGGGGCTTAGGGCTCTCTTTGGGGCCCGCAATACCATTGTTGGAGCTGTCTTTGGAGCTGCAATACCATCTGCCTTGCTCCTCTTGGCTCTGGTGTGGTAGCTCTGACTCAGTCCCCCACCTCTGCTTCCACTTTTGTTCATGTGCAGATCCACCCTGCCCCAAGGATAACACCTGCCCCAGTGGCACCAGATCTGTCAAGTCAGAGCAGCCACTGAAATGTATCCTATTTTGTGATGCCCTCTTCATGCCAACCAGTTTCACCTGACTGAAAATTGAGTATCTGTGTTAACCTAGTTTAACTGACTTTTAAAACTAGTTTTTGCAGAAAAGTCAGAGGAGGAGAGAATTACAGGAGGGAATCTGCTGGTACAGCTGCAAACACAGGAAGCAGTTCTGCACTGAGCTAAGCCATTGGTCCATCTAGTCCAATATTATCAACTAGCTGTGGCTTTCCAGGCTTTCAAGCAGGAGCTCAGCTCAGGAGCAAGTCTTGCTGACTTCAGCAAGATCTGCTCCCAGTTCAGTGCATCTAGGATTGTACCAATGGTCAGGCTCCATGTCTAGCGGTATTCTTACCCCCACCCTCCGTGTGATACAATGCTTAGGACCAGCAATGTGCAAAACCAGACAAGAGGGTATGGGGAAGCACAAAGAACAGTGAAAACTTCAAGCAGGGTCCCAGTTGCTGGTGATTCAGCCCCCCCCCCCCCAACATCATTCAGGAGCATCCATTTATTATGTCAGGACTGTTCTCTGTTGACAACACACAATATTTTTACATCTTTAATACTTCTGAGATCTGCAATGGTGTAAGAACAACATTTTGGATCCATTCTGGCACTGGGCAGGTTTCAGAGAGAATTGGCATTAAATAAAGCATTTTTACCTGAATCATCAAATAATTCTTTCATTTCCTCATTCCAAGCTTTCTTGTGGGGCTTAATTGCCTGATCTTCCATTTTTGTGTCTGTTCTGATCTTCCATTTTTGTGTCTGTTCCATTTTTTTGCTAGTTCCGTTTCAAGGTCTTGGATGTCCACTTGCACTGGCAGCAAGAAACGTGGCAGGAGCTGGAAAAAAGGGCAGCACCGCAGAATATGATTTCTGATTTGCAGGGAACTGGCAGCATCCAAAGTACCCCAGACAAAGCCAGTTGCTGCTCCTTTCCTGATCAAAATACTTGTGTGTTCAGTTTCAGTGCAAAATTGAAGCGTAATTGTCCATTCTGCTGCAGCTCTGTTCCAATTGTTATAGAGTTTGGGGAGGGGAGTTTGTGAGGAAAAGGTTTAGTGGCCACCATCATCTGTGCCTTAAAGCAGTTTGCAATGCCAAGTCAATTTATGTATTCCTGGCCCAAAAAACCAAACATCTCTCTTTTGGTCTAGTATCAGAAATATGCAAATTTCCATACCAACTCTCCAGCCACACAAAGTTAAATGGAAAAATTGTTTACAGTACTCAGATCTCCCAATGCTGAAAAATGAGGAGCCTCTCTTTCATTTTCATCAGTCTATCAGCCAATGCTGAAAAATTAGGAGCCTCTCTTTCATTTTCATCATTCTATCAGCCATGCAGCTGGGAGAGACACAGCCCTCATGCCATTGTTACATCTTCCTCTCACTTCCCCCCAAAATCTGTTGACAATGATTTTCATTATTTTTTCTCCTGTTTTTTTTCCTGCTGCCAGCTAATACTGAATTATCTAAAAATGCATAGCCTGACTTTCCATTCTTTTTCAAAAATGCACACAGTATAAGCTTACAAACAAGTCATTAAAAACAGAATGTGAAAAATACATAAAACAGCAGTGAAATTCTTAAAGGTCAGTAAATCATAATAAGATAAAATATCTGATGATGGAGAAGGAGGAGATATAATCAGCAAAATATGTCTGCCATAGCCTGGGCCCCAGTAATGGTAGCGATAGAAAGGAAATGGGTCAGGGAGGTGCTCTTTGGCCTCCCAGAGAGACCCTGGAAGCAGGTGATCTAGCACAAGAAGAAAGCCCCAGGAAGCGACCAAAGAGCCAATACCTGTGCGGACGCAGTTAGTCCTATGCCCTGGACTGACCGTCTCTCTGCTGTCTCCTCTGCAAGGCACACAATTTATACCTTGCCCTGCATGACTCTAGCAGGGTGCTTCCCGGAGGAAATATGTGATGAAATCATGTAGGCGGAACTTATGACACTTCTGAAAACCAGTTTGTGGCAATACCAACCTCTGCATGCGGCGGCCTTCTCAATCGCTTCCAGTGGCTCTCACAAGCCCTTCTGCTGGCACCTGGATGATTTTCTCTGCCCCGTAGTCCACAAAGAGGACACTTCTATTGGGTGTCCTCCAAGGAGCATTGCACTATCATGAGTGAGAGGTTTCTCTTTTTGAGGCAACAGAGTACAAAGCGGAGGCAGCAACTGAGCTTCTGTGTGTTTGAACAGCTGCAGAGAACGGAGGATTTAGCTTTTGGGCTAATTTTGTCAGATTCCTCCCTCATGTTTGTTTCTGCTGGCTGTGAGGGCCAGGACGCTTTGCGCAAAGCAACCTGGGCAGCCGCAGGGAGTGCAGCTGCTCCATCCAGTGCCGAGTGGACCCACCTGCCTCCCCAGGCACAGCACGCACCCCTCTTTAGCTGCGATCTGAGAGTGAGGGGTCCCCCGCATGCGACGTCCTCACCTAACGGGTGGGAGAGCACATGGGGTATGCACAGGGAGGCCAGCTTTGATCTAGGGGCACAGGTCAGGGTTGCTGGAGCTGGCCTAATACAAATTCTAAATTTGGGAAAATAGAAAGCTTTGCCTGTTTTCCCTTCTCCCCCTCCCCCACCCCATCTGCAGGGTTTTTCCATGCAGGTTCCTTCTATGGGAAAGGACCCCCCTCCCCCCCCCCCGAGCCCCAAACCGCTCTCAAATGCAGAACATGGGCAGGGGGTGATGCAATGCAACTAGTTTGAGTATTTGAACATCGCATCCTTGTTTCCCTCCCTCAGACTGTAAAAAGCAAATATTGAAGCCTGTTAAATTCTGTAGTGCCTGGTTGTTTTGTTATGTTTTCCCAGTGTTCCTCAATGTTTCCGCTGTTTCCTTTGGTGCTTTTATTGTTCTTGCATTTCGCTCATTCAAGGTTTCATTCCCTTCCTTCTCATGTGAACTGCAAGTCCATAAAAGATTCCGGACATGCTCTGTTCTTAGCGGTCATTCTTAACTGCTACCCTTCAGTGCTGTAGGGATTTCTGTTGCTGTCAATAAAACTGTTGAGTCTTGATTGCACATTTCCGCTGAACCCCGAATCAGTCTGGAATCCTGACAGGGAGAACAGCAGCAGAGGCGCCTGGATTAGGCGTACAAGCAGGGGGCTCAACATACCTCTCTGCCTGCATGGCTGAGGAGCCCATGTCCAATTTAAAGAAGATCGGGGGGGGGGGGGGGGGGGTTGAAGTCGTTGGTGCACAGTTAGTGCCAAGACAGCAGGCAAAGCAGATGCACAGGGATACCCTGGTCGCAGCCTTCCTCATTAGGATATTGCATTCCTGTTTAAATAATAGTCATCTTCTTTAAAATGTGAGTGTGCATGTATATACATTAGCATATGTAAACTGTATACATAGAATCAGAGAAAAGTAGAGCTGGGAGGGGCCAGAAGGCCATCAGGTCCAGCCCTCTGCTATTGCAGGACACCACGTTATACCATCCCATACAGATGACTGTCCTGCTCCTTTTTGAATGTCCTCAGTGAGGGAAATCCCAGAATTTCCCCAGTTAATAGGTTCCATTGTCATACTGCTGTGACAGTGAGGAAATACTTCCTGGTGCCTAGTCTAAATCTGGTTTCTTTTTGCTTAAGTCTGTTGTTCTGTGTCCTGCACTCTGGAATGACCAAGAAGAGATCCTGGTCTTCCTTTTTGTGACAGCCTTTCAGGTACTCGCAGAGAGCTATCCTATCTCCCCACAGTCTTCTCTTCTCCGGGCCCAGTTCTTTAAATCTCTCCTCACAGGGCTTTGTTTCCAGCCCCTGGATCATCCCCGTTGCTCTTTTCTGAATCCTTTCCAGTTTTTCCGTATCTTTTGTAAAACTTTAGTGCCAGAACTAGATACTGTACTCCAGGTGAAATTTGACTAGTGCTGAGTACTTCGGGAAGCAGTACTTCAGGTGTTTTGGAAGTGATAGTTCTGTTAATACATTCCGAACTACTGTTTGCCCTTTTTGCAGCTGCATCACATTGTTGGCTCGTATTTAGATCAAGAGCCTTCTTATTTGCAGTATTGTTGGGCCATGTGTTCCCCATCTTGTGACAGTGCATTTTGGTTTCTTCTTCCTAAGTAGAGGACTTGGCATTTCATTCTGTGGTTCTCTGATCAGTGTTCTAACTTACTGATATCACACTGTATCTCAACTCTGTCTTTCAGGGCATTGGCCATTACGCCCAGAGTTGTGTCATCTGAAAATTTAATTATCTTTCCTTTCTTTGACTCTGCTGTGCCAAACAGAGACTCCTCCTCTGCAAACAGGAACAGAGTGCTTTGTTGATGCTATCTCTGCTCATGATTTGCATCCAGATGTGTCACATTCCTATTCAAATATCTGGAGTGTACCTGCATCATGAACCTCCAGAGTCTACCCTGGGCCTTGGTCTGTCCTGCCTCACGAAGGTGTCAGCTGCACTGGCTGAGCACACCTCAGCTCTTGCTCCAGGTCAGAACAAAAGATGCGGAATCCATTTTCTCCTCCACGGTTAGGATTAGAAAACTTGTTTTATTGTTGTCAACGAAAGCATAAAATGGCCAAGAAATTGATTTCTTCTCTATATACTACACTGTATTTCAGCAAACGGTAAAATGTCCTATAATGCTATAGATACATTAGGGAAAACTTTTTTTTAAAAAAAATTAGAAAATATCTAGCAGTAATGCTGACGGTGCCTCGGTTGCATCAGGGCTGCAAGCAAGCAGGTTGGCAAGACGATGGGTCTATGATAGGAGCTTTTTCTCGGTTTCTCATAGCAGTGCATGAGGGATTTTTGCTGAGATCTAGCAGGGGAGGAAGCTGTTAAAACTCTCCTTCCCATGTGCTGCTGATTTGATGGCTCCCACCCCTCCAGACACGCACCTTTGCTGCTTAACCATTTCCAGAGTCTGACCCTCTTCTTCAAGGTATGTTCGACACTGTGACTAAGCATGGCCCAGAGACCTGACCCATTGCAAAGAACCCATCTTAACCAATTTGACCGATGTACTGTAGTTGTGCAAGGCTGTGTCTTCACAATCCTGCAATAACCGCACTTCCAGGGAGGGGAGTTTTCCTTTCATCCTAAAATGTGAAAGGAGTGGTGACAGAGACACCCACTCCATCCACTCCACCACTTTATCATACTACGGTTTAATGTGCTCAGCCCACATCAAGTGGGAGCTACCTATGGAAAACTGTTCCGTTCACTCCCCAGTAATTGCTTTTCAAATGCTCCAGTCCAGCAGATACACTGCACAAGCACTGTTTTGCTGAACTGTGTGGGCAAAAGTCAACAAAGAATTAAAAGCAAAGACTACAAACAACTCCCGCATATTCTATTGGCTATTCCATGCCTTAGATCCTAATCAGTTGCTGGTGCAGATATATGTACCCTGCATGCTGTTTACTCCTAACCTTTCCCAGATCCAAGTCACTGTCTATACCTACTCAAAGTCCTAACTAAAAATTTGGCTTTTTAACCCACTCCCCACCCCATCACAATGGGTCCATAAAGCTACAAAAGACTTCATTTGAAGATGCTCTGCCAGGATCAGATATGTGAACTGCAGCATTTGCCTCTTTCATTTCCCCTTTAAAAGCAACAGTTCTGATCTATCGTTTTCTTTCAAAATAAAAGATTGTGATCCGAGAGCCTCCTTCAAGACTCAAACCAACAGGCTTGTTTAGCTCATTAGAAGTACTGATGAACCAGCCCGGGAAAGCTGCAGATTCAAAGCAACAAGTTTCTTGGTTGCCATCAGTCCTACTGTAGAAGGTGAAGCTTAAGGATTCCTCCGTGTTCCTATAAAGATCCATAATGCTTCTCTCCTAAGGAGAAAAAAATATATTGTCACAGTAGGAATACAGAATTAGCAATGATGATGATGGAAGTAGTAATTACAGTCCATCATCCCCCATGCTGAATAACTTGACAAATTAAGGAGCAATGCAGAATGAATCCCACAGCTATACCAAATGCAATGCATTAAAACAAGTACGAGTACTTTGCATTACATTGTAAAAGAGAGAGAGAGTACCATCGGTCATGTATTATTTTTTTTAAAAACCAATGGGAGGAAAACATAGCATTCCCTTATGCAGAATATACTGCTGTAGGGTGCAATTCCATCACAGTGATTGTAAGCTTCTAGCTCAGATGCTGACACTCATCCTATGTAGGTGGGAGGACCAGTAGAGGCAACCTGCATCTCCCCTGCATCTTCAACAGACAGAATAACTCACAACCTATACTCCTCCCCACCCACTGAAAGCCATCCTTTTCTGCTCTCCTGGGTCATGTTTCCATCCTTGGAGGATCCTTGGAGAGGCAGAAAGTATGGTTCTTTCCCAGCAACAACTGTGGAGGATGGGGGAAAGTGTGGATTTCCCACTGCAAGGTCAGAATGCTGTTCTTGGATCCACACTATGCTAATATGCTATGAGCAATAGGATTGCTCTGCTAATAAATCACCTTATTAGCTTACAACTAATACAACTTATTGTTCAACAGCGCGTCTTCTCTGTAGTACTGAATGACACCATCTCATTCTCTCTGGTGTCCAGGCCCCATATGCCCAGCCACCAAGAGTTTTTCAAATATTCTAACCAAATTGGCAGTAGTAACAAAGGGTTGGCTTGTGGTGTTGCAGTGGCAGAGAGTTCCTGAGGTTCTGAAATATAAGCATTTGCTAAAAATAAGAAACCCCCCTAGGTGGGTCTGCCCAATGAGGTAGTAGAGTTCCCACATATGGTGGTGGCAGTGTAAGGGATGGTCACTTGTAGAATTTAAAAAACGAATGACAATGGAAACTCACCATTAACTTTAGAGCAGGACGCCCATCAGCAGCTTTCACACTGGCCAGGGTGAGTGTCTCATCACCGAGGCCCATAAAGATGGGCTGCCTTACTGGATCTAAGGCGTTATTGGGGAGCACGGCCATCAACTGCTCTGGAAAGGAACAACAGGCAAGAAGCCAAGGTCAGTGTTGCAAGAGAAAACAGGGAGCATCTTCTAGTAATTATGGATAAAAAGCCATAGATGAAAGGGCAAGAGTAGGACTTTCAGCACTGGAAAGGCCCAGAGGAACAAATATGGACATCTGTGAGCGAGGAAGTGAGTCAGGCAGAGGGCAGCTGAGAAAAGGGGGCATTCATAAGGTCTCCTTCCAGGCAGCAGTAAAGGAGATGGGGCCAAGCAGGAAGGGCATATCCTGCATTGTCTTGGCCCAGGACTTGCAATTGTGTTCCATCAGTAACTGGGGGGGGGGGGGGGGCGCTGAGAAGTCCAAGCAGAAGAGAAGGATGCCATCAGTTACCTGGTGAACTGGAAGTCTGTGGACCTGCTATCAGTATGTTGTTCATCAGCAAGAGGAACTTCTGGCTAATATCCCAGATTCTATACAACCGAGGTTGCCTTTCACTATAGAGGTTAATCCCTGGTGTAGGCGCTGGGGGGAAACATGAGTGCATGTCACATGCAAGTAAAGGACATTTCCAAGGAACGAATACGCATCCTGTGGGCCTCTGAATACCATCTTGCACACCTGTCATTTTTCACTTATCAGGTGCACTGCACCTGTAATATGCAAAGCAGGGGACACAGAATGATTCTAAAGTTGCTTGTGAACAGGTGCCATTTCTCTAGTCACACAATTTGGATTGAGCAGCTCAAAGAACAAATCAAACACTAAAGGAAACGGCCGTTCCCCAAAAAGGCTAAAAGTGGAAAATCTCCCTGATTACAATAGTTCTGGCTTTTAAACACACTGTTTCAAATTGCTTTTAATTGAGAAGCTGCTATTATTATTATCACCACCACCACCACCAGTACCATGTATGTACTGGTGCTTATTTTGATTTATGGTTACTTTGTTTTCTCTTTTGTAGTCATTTCAGATTTCTGTATTTGTGTGTAATTTGCTCCAAGACTACTTTTCACATAAATGGTAATAATAAGCTGACATGTGGGCTGGTCTTAGATTATTCGTAATTAATTTGTATTTTAAGTGATTTGGGGTACAATCCTATGTATGTTTAGACAGAAAAAAATCCTGTAACTTCCAGGGTTGGGACTTGTTGAACTTTTTTTAGTCTAAACATCCATAGGTTTATACCTTTAATTAATTTTATCAGTCACTATTGATCACAATAGCCATTTTTTGTGATTTTGTTAGCTATTATTATCATTGCATTGCATTTATATCCTTCATCTTCTTTTACAAGAAAGCCAAGGTAGCTTGCAAGCATCTCCTCCTCTCCATTTTATCCTCACAACAACAACCCTGCGAGGTAGGATTCGGCTCAGCCGTGACTGGCCCAGAGTGGGCTTCATGGCTGGGTGGGGCTAGAATGCAGATCTTCTGGGGCCCCTTCTAGGACTTTTAACCTCTATGCCACTACTGACCTAAATAATGGTATTTTATGTAAAAAAAAATTTATATTTTTATGTCATCTTACTGTCCTAAAAGGTACCCTAAAATATTTTTAAATTAATTAGTAAATAGAAAGACACACTGTCCTATGAAAATTTGGAGCAGGGATGGTGATTCCATAAATCCACCTCAAAGCAACACTTGACCATAGTAGATGGGGATGCCGAGGGCCGTAGCCCAACATACAAGAGGTCACAAGGTTGGACGAGTCTGCTATAGATCATCAATTCATTATAACAAAGTACCTTAGAAAATATGACTAATATTTTTGTGGTATCTGTATTTGTGCATGCCCAGTATCTACTAGTTTTAGTAGATGGCAGATTTTGGAGAAACTTAACGTGAAAACTTCTCTTTGTAAATGTTTCTAACCTCATCGCTTATGCAGAAAGCAGCCATGAGAAGGACATAATTTCACTAGACTAATATCCCTTGTTTTTGTCTAAGATAATTAAATATAAAGTCCATTGTTGTACAACAATGGACTTTATATTTGAGCATTGAGCTAAATATTTGAGCATGCCTGTACATCTTGGGAACTTCTCCAGGACAACAGAAAGAAGAGTAATGAGTTGAGCTTTTTACTTGATATTGGCTGGAATTCACAGAATAATTCTGCCATTTCCTGATCCCAAGTCTTCCTGGAGGCCTGCTGCCTCCACCATAGTGGAGCCAAGTTAATGGGAGTATACATCCGAGGCGCTGTCCTGTTGGGCTGATGTATCGTGCAGGGTGTAAGCTTTCGAGGTGCCATCTCTTCAGCCTCTTCCACTTTTTCTAATCGTCCTCTAGGGTTGCTTGATCTTCAGGGTCTCCAGTCAGGTTGTATCTTCTGCAATCAGCACGTTAATCCTGGGGTGGGATTCTAAAAGAAATTGACACTGTAGCCTATGGTTCCTGACAAGCAAAGAACTAAGCGCATCCATATCTTTCTAAACAGGGATAGTTGTGGAAGCTTGTGGATGCTTTTGTGCATATTTATTTATTTTATTTATTTTAAAAAATTGGATGCCGTCCATTACTGTCATCTCTAGACGGCTTCCATTATTTCAGAACTTCAATAAAATAAGATAAATTAACTATTTCACACTGAGCTTCGTTAAAATAAATAAATCATTTCACAATTAAAATTACTATGTGTTAAAATACTGGCCATATAAAATGGTCTTGACCTGGTGAAAAATATATAATGACGGCGCCAGGCGGACCTCTCTAGGGAGCGGGACTATGACATTCCATAGTCAGAGATATTGTCACATCTCCCGCATTTACAACCAAGAAAAGTCAGTTATCAAAAGAAGGGTACCTTGGCAGAGGTGGACACTAACGAAGGAAATCCATGTGGCTCCTTTACAACAAAACAAGTCTTTACTTAAAGACTGAGCCCAGATAGGATTCCTGCTGAGAAAAAGGACACTGAAAGGAAAAACAGGAAGCCTCTGGTGGACCAGAAGCTGAACTCTGAACTTCCTCCTGGAGGTCTGGGTTATTTATGGATGTAAGCCGCCCCGAGGCTTCAGTGAATGGGGCGGCATAGAAGTCTCCTAAATAAATAAATAAACGCCTTGCTTCTCCTCAGCAAGAGCTATGAAATTCATGTTTTTCAACTGGCATTTGATTCCGCAGGCTGCCTGTTAGCCTATCCTCTTGAAGTAAGTGCTTGTACTTTCATTCCATTGCTATTGTTCAGTGTGTGTGTGGTTTTAATGACCTGTCTTAATCTATTTAGAAAAGTAGCCACTGAATTAAAATAAATAAAATGTCAGAAAGGGAAATGAAAGTCACAGCACAAGGAGCAACATTTTATCTAGACCAGAAAAATTCTCCCAAGGCCGCCTAAACGGTCTAGTCATTTGATGCAGTTCCAAAAAAAGGGAATTCAGAATTTCTAAAGGGGCTTTGATGTATATCTGATAAAAGAGACTTTTGCTTACTTTCCTTGCAGCGATGGGGTGCCATGGTAGCACACACTGCATATGCATTTCCATATCAACATCAGTCCTTTAAAAACTAAAATTAAAAGGGTCTAAGGGTAGAGGGAAAATTGGTTTGTTTTGCATTTTAATGTGAATTTATGTAATTTTGCACTTTCAAAGCCATATAAAGACCAAAGTTATCATTCTAACTTCATACTTCTCTGTATTAGCTATAGAGTTCACCAATCAAGCAATACATACAAAAATGGGGATATTCATGAAATTAATGTTCAAAAATGCACTGAATTAGGAAAATGGCTTGCAGAAACTATAGCTTAAGGCAAATTTGTGACACAAGTTCATGTATTTGGAGAAATGTGCACAAATAAGTATACATATTTGCATGCAAGTTTTTAAAAAATCCAAAGTTTGGGATGAAGTAAAAGTAGGGGGGAAATGGTAGACAAAAGCCACTGAAATTGCAGTTTGCCCATCCCTAGTTTTGGTCCCCTAGCTTTAAAAACAGATCAGTCACAAGCATGTTTCATTTTGAATGGGATTGTGGTTCAGGAGGCTACGATTATGCTTGTGCAAATCTCCGAATCGTTATGTCCTATCCTTCAGATACTGCTCTTACCCACTCAGAGAGAAAGACAGGTACCCCGTAGACCAGATAGGATGGAGAGTGAGGTTATTCAAATAACTTTCATTCTATGCTTGCATTACAAACATGCACGAAGTAGCTTACAAAAAATGCATACCCCCAAAATAAAAACAGGAGCAAGAATAAATAAAATAGCACTCCTGTTTTTGTTTTTTTAAAACTGGCACATCATGAAAGGACAGCTGTGCTCCCCTGGTTAAGAGAAACATGGTCAGGTTAACCTGGCCCCCAAGTGAGGAAGCTGGGGGAATTGGCCAAAGAAAATGCTAAATATAAAACTTCTGCCTCACAGGTGATTGGGCTCTGGACACAAGCAGGTAAGCCCAAGAAAAGAGAGGTCAAAGAGGTAAGAGTACCTGTGCTGATGTGGAGAAGTCCTTTGCCTTGGGCTGAAGGGTTCCTCTCTGTGCGGTACTCTGGGATTTATCACACATTTTATAGCTCACGAAGGCATTGGTGGATGTGATCTCACGCTCGAGGGTAAGCTGAGGAGCAAACTCATGGTTGAGTCCTGCAGGCTGCTGTTTCTAGAAAGCAGTGACTTCTGGGAGAATGTAGTGACTTGCCCGATTCAACAGAAGCCTTTGTTGGTATGAGCCTCTTCCATCAGCAGCCCAAAGGTATTGCAGACCCTTTGGAAAAGCTCCGCTGATTTTCCTCCCATATTCAAAACATATTCTGGAATAGAAAAGGCAGTTTGGGACACAGGTGAATTCACCCAACCATTTGAGTCTTAACACATGTTGGCTCTAGACAGGGGAGAGATATTTCTGCAAAGGCAATTGTAAGGTGGGTGAGCTGGTTGGCAAGAGCAAACTAGAGGGGCTGAACAACCGAGTGTTCTCGTTGCTCAGCTTTCATCAATAAACCTCCACTCACACCTCTGCTAAACGTCACGGCTTAATCATCCCTTTTGCTGGTTTGCCCTCCTTCCCCCATCTTAGATGCTGGCCTTATTCATTGTAAGATGATGATGTGAATACAGTATTTATTTATTTACTTATTTATTTATTTATCAATTTATATCCTGCCTTTTTCCTACAAAGGGCTCAAGGCAGCTTACATCTCCTCCTCCATCTTATCCCCACAACAACAACCCTGTGAGGTAGGTTGGGCTGAGAGTCTGTGACTGGGCCAAAGTCACCCAGTTGGCTCCATGGCTGAGCGGGGACTAGAACCCAGATTGCCTGAGTCCCAGTCCCAGGCTCTTAACCACTACGCCACACTGGCTCTCACTCTGCTATGCAGCCATGAGGATTGTTTTTTATTTTCATTTTATTATAATTTCAAAAAGTTGAATTCAGGAAACAATCTATGTCCCAAAAGCCATGCTATGCAACTGAGACCCAGGGAATCACAAATACCTCTGCTTTCAAAGTCTGCTAAATCTGCTGTATTGGGTAAGGCTTGTCTTCACCATCTAGTTCAGCTGAAGCAGGGAGATGAGTTCCTTCCTCCTCCTCCTCCTCCTCCTCCTCCTCCAGAGAGAAGCCAGGCGGTAGGAACACAGCTATTCCCATGTCTTATGGCAAAGCACACCCGATTAGTCAGGTTGGTGGCACAGCACTGTTCATGCAGAACGCGTGACCCTTCACTTTCCCCAGAACAGTGCACACTTAAAAGCAGTTTCCTCTGCTCCAGTGTGTTGCACCGGTTGTGCAAAGCTGGGATAGATGATTGATGATAGATGATAGCTGGAACAATGATTGGCCCAAAGAGGCCAGAGGGTTTCATGGCTATACAAGCTGGGTATCCCTTAATTCTTTATTTTTTTTTAATAAGTTTTATTCTAAATAAACCTAATACAAAGAAAAACTAAAAACAACATCGATCATTGGAGACATCGGACCTACTGGGTCAGTCCCACATTTTTTCTTTTTATGCTAACTTATGAACATATTTAAATCTATGCGAAGCCCCGTTTCACTAGCCAATAATAAAAAGAGTCCCAAGTTTGATAGAAGTCAGTATCTCCTTTCTCCTTCAGTGACAAAGTCAATCTGTCCATTTCTGCACAGTCCAAGATCTTTTTTAGGATCAGTTCATCAGTGGGTGGCTCTTCACTCTTCCAGTGTTGGGATATCCCTTAATTCAACATTAACAGCTACATCTTTCTACCAGGAGGAACAGAGATTACATCCGAGCACCCAGTTATCTCCACATGCTTTGGATTCGAACTCCCAGCAGCCCCACCCCCTATGGTCAATGGTCAGGAATTGGGGGAGTTGGAGTCCAAGACATCCTAAATGGCACCAAGCTGCCTGACCCTGCCTTTCTAAAAGGGTTTTCCCACTAAATACCTATCAGCTGGGGGATCAGGAGCATGCAAGCAGCTTGCCGTTTTCTGGACCAGGGACACTGTCTTAACCTGCACTTACTCCTAACGAGAAATGGGACTTTCTAAACAGGTCACCCCACCTCCAGTTTCAATCTGATGTTACAAAGGAACTCATTCCGTCATATACACTCACATTATATTTATATATTGGATATTGCTTGGTATTTGTACCTCCTTTTTCCATTCCCCATAAGAATAATGGTTCTGAGCTAATAAAGCAAAAATTACTTTCATTGGAAATAAAACAGTGTAATTTCAACCCCTCCTGGGCAGCTTAAATTAAGAGGTTTATTTGGAGCCAGTGAAGTGCTAATGAACCAACCCAGAATACTGCAGATTCAAAACTTCAAGTCACTGAATTGGCTTCAGGCCTACAGAAGAAAGTAATGTTCTTGTGCTGCTTCTTATTTCTGCAAAGATCCATAATGTTTCTTTCCTAGGGAAATACAAAGAATCAGTTAAACAAACAAAATGTTTGTATCAATAGGATAGGAGGGCTACAGTATTAACCTTTTATTTAGTCACTTATGCTTCCCACAGAAGAGACCAGCTCAAGTTATGGGTTGCCTTTTGCCATTTTTCTTTTGTGTATACCAAAATTGCATTTTTCCATTATAAAATGCAAAAAAATGGAGCTAGTAATTCAAGTCCATCCCCAACAGAAAGTTGACCAGAAAAAATGCCTTGCTAAGTTCCTTCCCTCCCCATGCTGAACAAGAAGCCATAACAGGAGCAGAAACTACACGCAGGAAGCTCTGGATTAAAGGCACATTGGCCCTCAACACCATCGTCCTCTTCCCCTCCTAGACAGACTCCTGCTGCAAGTGGATTTCATTGCAAAGTTGCTGCCAGAAAGGAGCTCTGAAGAAAATGGGGAGGGCAACCCATTTCTGCCAGCTCTTTTGGCTCTTGGCAGGGCAGCAGAGGCTGGGAGAGCGTGCAGAGAGTGGCCAGGGAACTGGCGAAGGGATGGTAGGAACTTGGGCAGAGGATCGGGGGCGGGGGGCAGGAGCAGCGGAGAGGAAGGGGGCGGGCCGGAGAGGCCCAGGAGGACGCAGAGGGGGCGGGGCCAGTGGCCTCTGGGGCTTATTAGGCAGCACGCAGTCGGGGGTTGTCCCTTGTCTGTGCCCTTTGCCACAGCCTGGGCTGCCCGCGGACTCTCTTCCCCCAGGAAACAGCCATGGTGGAGCCACAGGGGTTGCTGTGAAATGCGGCACCTGCGCCATGTGGGTCCACCTCTCTCAGGAACAGCAGGGATGCATTTGCTCTGGGCGCAAGCTAGTGCCCCTCCTAGAGGAGACGGGGAGGGGTCTGGAGGATGCCCTTGCCTCCCTCTGGGGGATGATGGCGTGCGAGCGATTCCTGGACATGGCTCTGCAGGCCAAATGCGAGCAGCCCCCTTTCAGACAGAAGGACAAGGGAGGGGCCCAGGAGGAAACAGCCGGGGAAACATGGAGGCAGGTCACTCACAGGAGGAGGAGGCCAGCATGGCCTCCTCCACCTCCTGGTGCCGACATGGAGCTGGGAAACAGGTTCTCTCCGCTTGGGGAGGCTGGGGCTGATGATGGGCCTTTGGGAACTCCAGCCTGGGGACAGACGCAGCCAGAGGGTCACTGCAGGAGCGGCGAGGGCCAAGGCACAGCCATCTACCACCATTAGGAAGAGATGGCAATGGGTGACTGTCATCAGGGACGCTCTGCTAAGGGGTACTGAGGTGCTGGTGTGCCACCCTGACCCTGAGGTGAGGGAGGCCTGCTGCCCGCCGGGAGCACACACCCAGCGCGTGACAGACAGACTGGGGCATCTTCTTCCTTCGGGCAGTCACCAGCAGCTTCTGGTGGTCCACAAGGGGATGAATGACAGCCAGGCAGGGAGTGGGTAGGATTGCTAGGGTCTTAGTAGTTCTGGGCAAGAAACTCAAGGACCTAAAGGCCCAGGTGGCCTTTTCCTCCATGTTGCCCTTCTGGGATTTGGGCCAATTTGGGAGAGGAGGTTTGTGGAAGTTCAGGGTGTGGAGTTGGAAGCAATGCTTCAGGTTCCTCAATCACAGCACCCAGTTCCTTGGCAGTGGATTTCTGGTGAGGGACCTTGTGCACCTCGCAAGGTTGGGGAGAAGGTCCCTCAGAGATATAGGGACCTTCTCCCCAAGGATATAGCCAGGTTAGAATTGGTGCAGCTTAGGGCCACAAGGTTGGTGACCAGTTTGCAGGGGATGGGGTATGAGGCGAGACTGAGGGAACTGGGTCTCTTCAACCTGGAGAAGAGGAGACTCAGAGGGGATCTGTTGGCGACTTATAGGAACATGAGGGGGATTTAGGGGGAGGTGAGTGGAGACCTGTTCTCCCCTGCAGAGGAGGGCAGGACGTGTTCTAATGGAGCCAAGCTCAGGGAACCAAGGCTCAATTTGTATGCCAGGAAGTACTTCCTGACAGGACCCCTCGAGTATGGAATGGGCTTCCACGGGAGGTGGTTGAAGCCCCATCAGTGAGGGTGTCAAGGATAGGCTGGTCATGCACATAGTAGGCATACCATGAGTGGAGCCAGCTGGAACGGGGTGAGACTAGATGGCCCAGGAGGCCCCTTCTGACTCACTCTGTTTCTATGTTTATGTCTATGTTTAACTCCAAAATATTGGTGCACTGTATATTGGGGTCATTTTTGACAGAAGCCTAATGAAGTGAATGTATACTGAATAAGTAACTTCGTAAGAAGAGAATATGAGATTAACCACTAATTGTCGCTGAGGTTGACCTCTGCCTCCCTTCACACAAGACAAGAGCAGGGCAGTATCTTTGAGGCCCATAAAGATGGGGCATTCCTTTGGATCTAGGGAGTTATTGAGGAGTGTAGCCATTAACTGCTCTGGAGGGAATAATGGGAAAGAAATGGGGTCAATGGTACAAGAATGACAGAAGTATCTGTTCAGAATTGCTGCTTTGAACAGGAAGCCCCATGTGGACGGTTATCAATAAGATGAAAGGCTATTGCAATGGCCCATAAGAGCAGATATTGGCTTTAGGGCATGCATGAGCTCACTCATTGCTCTGGAGATGTGTCCATATGATTAATGTTCATTCCTTTCATTCTATTAAACAATAATCGTAGCTTGTTGAATCCATAGGGAATAAAGTCATTCTCGTGTATGCATCCCTTTAATGGGATTACCCTCCTCTCTATCAAGCTATAATAACTAAGAGAGCTAACAAGTTCCATCTATTCTGCTCCATGCATGTAAATAAGTTTATTGTTGTAACCATAAGTCATAACATAACATGAAAGTGCCACAAAATGCCATGAAATAGTAATGAAAAAACAATGAGATACCAAAATTATGAAAAAGAATAATAAAAGTTATAAAAGGCCTCAACAAAATAAAGGCCAATTCTACAACTGAGAGTTTAAAAATTTCTTTCTGAGTTTAAATGAGGGCAGGGCAAAGGTGGCGACTTGATTGCTAGTTGCTGGGAATGCATCTGTAAGGAGGCAGATGAGTTTTTCAAGGTCTGAGCCCTTAAGTGCTTCTGCCTTTAATAATTTGGCCCTAATCTCATTGTAAATGGGGCAGCAGGGGACATTATGAATGATGTCCTCCTCTTGACCAACACCCCAGGGGCAAAGGCATTGCTCAAGAGGGGGCTTACAATATTTCCCTTCAAGATATGCAGAGGCCACTGTCCGCAGGCAGAAAGATGTTAAAGCCTTTCTCAATGGGGCAACCAGGTACTGAGAAAAGCTCCTATGTTTTTTATACTGATGCTACCGGGGTGAACATTTGGATGATTGGACTACGGTGGCATCTTTATTGGCATCGTTTGCAAACAGCCAGTCTCTAATGCTTTCTCTCTCCCCGGATCTCAGTTCATCCAAGGATGGCAGGGAACGCGTTTGTAAAATGGAATGCAAAAATTTAGTCCATGGATTCCTGGCTGTGTAATGGAAAAAGTGGGGTTTGACAAGGCGGGATTAGGAAGGCTTCCTAATTTCTTGTAATGCCCCAGCAATGCAAGGTGTTTTCTAACAGCAATGGACATTAGCCCAACTTCCATCCTTAAGCAGGGAGCAGGAGTATCCCTGGGGAGATCCAAGATCTTCCTTATGAAGTTATTTTGGACCACTTCCAATTGGGCAATGACCTTTTCATCCCACCGCCAAATCTCGGCCCCATAAAACATCTGGGCTATCACTTTGCCCTGGGATATATTAAGGGCAGGGTCAACTAATTGCCCTCCTACAGAATAAAAGAATGACAAAATAGCACCCACTGGGCAGTTATCAAAACAGTAGATAGGTGCGCTTTGCATGAAAGAGACTTGTGAAAAGTAATACCTAAATACATAATGAGGGAGCTGGCTCTATTTGTTGAGCATTAATTGTCCATCTATGCTTGGTATAACTTTTGCCAAAGACAACAATCTTTGTTTTACTATAATTAATATTTAGTTTTTCCCTTTCACAGTAAGCAGATAATCTAACCTGCAATCTTCGAAATCCAATCTCAGTAAAGGAAATGAGAGCCATATCATCAGCATACATTAACATACAGGTTTTCCATCCATTGAGTGAGGGGAAGCAAAAGCTTTGTGACTTCATGGCCGCTACAATATCATTAATATAAAAATTAAATTAAAAGGAAAAACTGGACAGCCCTGCTTAATGCCTTTTTCCACTGAGATAGGATCTGACAGAGACCCTTGTGGGCCCATTCTTACTTTAGCAGTAATATCAATATTTTATTTATTTATTTATTTATTATTAAAACATTTCTATTCTGCCCCTTGCCGAAGCCTCGGGGCGGCTCACAACATACAATAAAATGCACAATAAATTAAAACAATAACAATTAAAATATATATATTAGAATAAAATAAGCCGCCCTGGCCAATATGTAGTTCAATTATTAGTTTAAGGACTTATCAATATTGGACCTAGCTAATTTCTCCCATCATCAAGACCTGTCAATGGAATCAAGGCAGAGGGAAGGTCAATAAAAGCAACATATACTTGTTTTGGATGCTCACTGATATATTTTTGAATAAGGGCCTTCAAGTTCCCTGCTGCAGCTTCTGTTTGCAAAGAGACAACACAGGATCTGCACAACAAATACCCAGCATAACATCCGTGTGATGAATGCCCTGTTGTGCACAAATTGTGCAGTCACTGCCATCAGTCTAAAATGTCCTCCATCCTCACAGTATTGAGCATGAAAGCCTACCATCAATATCATTTGAATTATTTCATCCGCTTTTTAAAAAACACTTAGGCATCTACTACCATTGAGAGAATAACCGTATGCCAAGTCTGCTTAATGCTTCAGCCTGTGATCCATTTTGTAATTAAGGCAGAGAAGTATAACATTTGTCATAAATTGTTTGCGGCCATCATTTTGATGAGCAGCCTAGGTACCGACTCACTTTCCTCACCCTGAGAAGTGGACTTCAAAGTGCTTGCATGTGCTTCAAAGTGCTTGCATGTTTCCCAGGAACTTGAAGGCCCACAAAAATTCCCTCCCGGGAGAGATAAGGCTAGATTCACATGTAGTTGCTTTTAGGAGGGCTGTAAAGGCATACCTGTTCTTTCTAGTTTTTAATGGGAAAGGTTTTATAGTATTTGTTGCTATCAAATATTTAAATTTGGATTTCAACAGCTTACATTTATTTATTTACTTACTTAACACTTTATACTGAATGTTACATGTATATCATAAGGCCCTAATTCAGTGAAGAAGGTCTTTAAAATGCTTCTAAACTTCTACACACAAAGGTACCCATGTAAATTGTAGGAATTATTACTAGTGAAAGAAAAAGATACATGAAAAACATGTAACAACATAAAGATATGTAACAATGAAAAACATATGTAACAATGAGAGATCTTACAACCATTGTACAAAAACAACATTTAAATACTTCTGTAAGTATAATACAATTGTTGTAACTGAAATAGAGTTATAACGGCTGTTGCTTATGGTGAAGCAGTTACAGTCGTTAGCAAAATAGTTTTAGTTGTTCTTTGTTCATTATTTCATCAAAACTAAGCTGGGAACTGGCCCAAAGCCAATATTCATTCTGGAGATTCTCAGATTGCTGTTAGTGGTATCCTACATTGTAGCCTCTGGGAGAGTAATAAAACTCCTTGGGGAATTCTTTTAATAGATATTCTAAAGATTTATACCAGAGAATAAGTGATTTTTAAGAGATACGGAAGAGGCTGTAAATTTTTCAGGCAAATCTGTCTCATGAGAAATGTTTCTGTTTCAACTCAGTTTTACTGAAATGAGTGCAATGTGGAAAATATGCCAACAAACATGGAGCATTCTGATCATAATCCATCATTATTACTGACATTTTCCATGGTCTTTTAAACTGACTATAAGAGGATCCTGTTCCCGATCTCCTCACAAAGTCCCCAGTATCCTTCAATCCAGGGGTTAGAACTTGGGGAAGGGGATGCATGTAGTCCATTGAAGGAACCCAGACCACTGCAGACTGAATAAGCAACTTTCATGGGTCTGTGGGCTACAGGTTGCCCTCCCATGGTTAGGCAGTTATTAATTCCATATGAAGAAATGGGATATCAAAGATAGCAAAATTAAAGGTCACTGGGCCCGACTACAACAGTTCATTCTGTGCCACTGAAAGAGAGTCAAGTCTTGCATAAAGACTTCTGGATTGAGAAGCTGGGAATTTGCATCACCAATAAGATACAAGCCTGGAGCAGATGTATTAATCTTAGCCTGCTCATCAGAGCAAAAACAAGTTTCATGCTTGTGAATTACCACCCTGATCCTCCTCTGCATCCACACTAAGCACCAAGATACCATGGTTTGCTAAACACTCCCCCTAGATGGCAAAACAAGAAAGCGTAGTTTAAGCACAACTTACAAACTGGAATGTGAAAATATGGTTTATCAAATGATGATCATTATAGAAACATAGAAATAGAGCAAGTCAGACGGGGGCCTCCCAAGCCATCTGGCTGGACCCCCGGCTCCAGCTGGCTCTGCTCATGACATGCCTACCATGTGCATGTCCAGCCTATCCTTGAACACACTCACTGTTGGGGCTTCAACCACCTCCTGTGGAAGAAGCCCATTCCATAACCTTGGGGTCCTAACTGACAGAAAGTACTTCCTGGAATCTAAATTGAACCTTGGTTCCCTGAGCTTTGCTCCATTGGCACGCATCCTATGCTCCTCTGCAAGGGAAAACAGGTCTCTACCCACCTCCGTGTGACACCCCCTCACGTACCTCTATGTTGCCAACAGATCCCCTTGGAGTCTCCGCTTCTCTATGCTTAAAAGACCCAGTTCCCTCAGTCTCGCCTCATATGGCTTTCCCTACAATCAAATCACCATCCCTGTGGCCCTACGCTGCACTGACTCTAGCCTGGCTATATCCTTCCTGTAATGAGGGGCCCAGAACTGAACACAATACTCCAGTTGTGGGCACACCAGGGTCATATACAGTGGTAGTAATACCTCTCTTGATCTAGAAGCCACGTTTTTGGCTAAGCAACCAAGGGTGACATTCCCCCTCTTGACTGCTGCATTACACTGCTGACTCACGGTTAGCCTGTAGTTGACTAATACCCTGAGATCCCTTTCACAAGTGCTGCTCTCCAGCCACTTGTCCCCTACCCTGTACTTATGACACCCATTCCTATGCCCCAAGTGCAAGACCTTGCACTTATCCACATTGAACTCCATCCTGTCTGCCCACTTCCAGAGTCTGTCCAGATCCTTCTGGATCCAGAGTACCTGCTCCTCAGTTGTGGCCACTGCCCCCATTTTAGTATCATCTGCAAATATGACCAGCAGACTGGTCACCCCCTCCTCCAGGTTACTGATGAAAAGATTGAACAGGATTGGTCCCAGGACAGAGCCCTGGGGGACCCCACTTGTCACTGGCTGTCATCCCAGTGATTCCCCACTAATCGTTACCCTCTGCTTTTGGTCAGTCAACCATGCCCTAATCCATCGGACAGTGCATTGGTCTATCCCAAAACTCCTCAATTTCTCAACCAGATATCATGCAGCACTTTCTCAATGGCATTGCTGAAATCCAGGTAAACCACATGCACTGCGTTGCCTTCTAACCACCTCAAAACCTTGTCACAGAATTCCACAAGGTTCTCTCTAACTAGAGAGACTCAACAGCTAATTGCTTTCAAGACTTGGTTGCAAAGGACGGCATAGAAATGTTTTAATTTAATTTAATTTAATTTAATTTAAAGGTTTGCCCCTGACCTCACCAACAGGTCACGTTTTCCCCATCTCTTTAACTGCTTTGACTTTCACCACTTCCAACTCGCTGCAATTGACAGTTAGCAAACTTGCAACCAACCAACAAGGAAGTTGCATCCACTTCCCTAGATGGCAGTAACTGGAGCATCACGCCTCTTGTGTTCCAGTCACTCCCTCTTGCATGCTGGGGACTCAGAATTAGTTATTAATTGTTTTAGTTCTTATTGTTATTTATTTTTTTAATCGTGCTGTGAGCTGCCCAGAGACCCTCTGGCTATGGGGCAGCATGCAAATACAATAAATAAAAGCCAATAAATAATGAATTAAAGCTGATTGTCTCAGAAGCCCTTCCAGGAAATGTCAGCTCAAATCCCACTTAGAATGTGAGGAGTGATTCATCCTAAATGATGCCTTGAGTATCATTTAGACTCCTCCTTTCATAGCATTGCTGTTGTTCAAAGGAATACTCTCCCCTGCACTGTGTGTGCCTCCCTGCGCTTCTTAGAAGAATGAACACCTTGATACTAATTACTGTTCAGAAGGAAGTCTGTATACTTATTGAAGTGCAACAGAAATAATGGGGAAACTCACATGAATCACAGCTCCCTTTGCTGGAGGGGTACAAGAAACAAAATAGTCTTCAAATAGCAAAGCAGTTTGAATCCTCTTAATCATTTGAAAGCAGGTCCATGCAACGGCCAGGTACTAAGGTTGATTTGCCGGCCGCCAGCCCCGCAGCCTGAGCATCCCTCATTAGTGCAGATGTCTGCAGAGAACTCTCTGGTGAGGAGCAGTCCCTCAGAGATGGCCGTCACGTGTTCACCTCCCTCGCCCTTTCCTGGAAATTCTGGTTGTGCTGTCTGCAATGCATTGTGCACGGGGCTGTCTTGGGAGACGGCTGCTAGCAATCTCAGTCTGCATGCCCGGCCCATCAAGGGGGTATAATTAAAGTCCTCCCATTCTGCATATGATGCCCCTTTGGGGAAGCCCCACTTTCCATTGGTAAGCATTCCTTCCGGGAAATCCTTGCATGATAGTATTATGTCACCATTAAATTATAAATTAGACTAGGCAAGAGACTCATCCCATAGTGACTCAGTCCAGGCAAATGAGGGTTATAGAAGGAGTAAACCTTGTCCAAGTATTAGCATATTGAGCTGACACCTACCTACTATGGAATCTCTGCTCTGAGAGGAGAGTGTTTGTGTCAGAGGGAAAAGGTAGACCGGAATGACTGGCTAACCTCCACATGGCGTGCAACAGATCAGCAACACTAGATGACTTTCAGCTTCTTGCCAGTGGGAACTGTTACTGCTGGATTTTGCCCCCTTTAAATTAAGCCAGACACTTTCAGTGGGGCTACAAAGTTCCTCTTCTTGTTTTTCTGTGCAGATCTATGTGTCTCTTGTGTATAGTGCTACTCCACCTCCTTTTTTGTCCTTTCTTCTTTTTTTCTTAAATAGGTTGTATCCATCAATGGTGGAGTTCCAGTCATGTGAGTCATCCCAAGTTTCTGTTATTCCTATAAGATCGTAATTGTCCTCAATGACTATGAGCTCAGGTTTGTGTTGTTTTTTCCCTGTACTCTGGCCATTGGTGTACAGACATTGAAGTTCACTCTGGTTGTGCCCTGGTTTTCTTTCTATGTTTTTTGGGAGACTGGTGTTGGGCCCTGCTTGAGGTTTTTTCTCTGTTGGAACATATATGTCTTTGCCAGGTGATGGGACGCCATGCGGCACATCTCCCCCCTCTATAGGTTTTAGTTTAAAGCCCTCCTGATGAACTTTTTCATGACCTGGCCACACACTGCTTCCTGTTCTTTGGGAGGTGCAGCCCATCATTTGCCAAGAGTCCGTCTTCCAGGAAGCTTAGCTTGTGGTCACAGAATCCAAACCTCTCTTTACAGCATCACCATCATAACCAGTCATTCACTTGAAACATTTTTCTTTCCCTAACAATCCTCTTCCACATACTAGTAGGCTCGAGGAGAAGATGATCATGCAAACTAACACATCCTCAGCAAGCAACCAAAGGAGAAACCAGCCCAGAGTTCAGGCTGCTGATTTCATCATGCCAAGCATCCAGGTCAGGCAGGAATGTCCAAGCAAGTAGCCAAAAGTCAGGGAAACCATCCAGCGTAGAAGCACAAGGCAAAATAATAAGCAGAAACACCGTTATCCGTAATGGAGTGCAGGGCAGCTGGGCTGACTGGGTCACTGCGTTGCTTTTAAGGGAGGCCCCTGGCTATGCTTCCTGCCTGGACTTCTGATGCTCCGGCTTGATCCCCTGCCCTTCCACAAGCAAGTGCCTCTGGCTCTCACCCTTGTGGAAGTCCAGAAATTATCCGAAGGGGGTGAGACAGTGCTTCTAATGGAAGTCCGTCAGCTGCAGACTCTGCTTCACTGACTTGACCCATTCAGCAGCCCACGGATGCAATACAGAGGCAGACGGTGCCTAACAGATGCCAAACAATGTGTATACCCTCCTTGTCTGCAGTGCACTGGTTCCCAGTTGGCCCCATGGCATACTTCATGATCCTCAAAGGATATGAGTGCACAACATGTTAATTCTTCTCCCCGGTTTGAGAGTGCCTGCCCTGGATTTTATACATTTATTTCTTCCCACTGTTCCGAGAGGCTCGCATTGAAATACAGCCTCGTCCCCCTTCTGAGGAACTAAAATGTGTAAAGCAGGTTCAGTAAGAAAGACATTTTTGTTCACAGAGAGGGCAGTCTTATTATATAAACAAATTCAATCACAAACTGGTGTGTGTGTGTAGGTATCTACTGAACAGGAAAAAAACCAACAACTTTTCATTGCAAAGTCAATGAGCTTTTATAGTTTTCACCCAGGCAGGAAAAGAAAAAGGCTGAGCATGCAGGGGGAGAAGCATTCAATCAGAAAGGTTTTGCAGTTTGGCCAAAAGCCAGAAAAACTAAAGCAAAGCTGCTTTACTCATGCCATTCTCTATGTTGATAAACAGTAGAGAACAATACTCAGATTCAACCGCTAGGTGGAGCCAACTACTCATTTAAAATCAAGAGTAGCTGTATTGTGTCCCTTGCAGCAAAGACAAGATGCACCTAGAGAGACATAGAAACAGAGCGAGTCCGAAGGGGTCTTCAGGGCCATCTAGTCTGACCCCTGGCTCCATCAGGCTCCACTCATGACACGCCTACCACGTGCATGTCCAGCCTATCCTTAAACACCCTCACCAATGGGGCTTCAACCACCTCCTGTGGAAGAAGCCCATTCCATACCCTTGGGGTCCTAGCTGTCAGGAAGTACTTCCCGGCATGCAAATTGAACCTTGGTTCCCTGAGCTTGGCTCCATTGGAACGTATCCTGCCCTTCTCTGATTTAGACTGGTTTTGCATAGGCACGTCTATGCTACAATTGATCTGTGAGTTTTCAAACAGCCACAATTCTATCTTTGTGTTGCTGTTTTACTATTTATGAGGGTAGAATAGGTACAATTCTGATAAAGCAATAATTCTTTTATTGCTCCTAATAAAGCGAAGGTTTATTCCCACAGCCCTTGGATGACACCAGTAGATCCTACCAGGTGTCCTGAGCCACTGCTCCTTCCCAAAATCTCCCCTCGTCTTCCCAACTGCTAGGGATGTGCAGTGATCGCCCTCCATCTTCTTTTGCTGGACTTGAGAAAAGCCATTCAGAATCAGACCCATGGTCGAGCCTGTCCAGAACTCCACCCCCCTGGTTGCAAAGTATTTATATATTATATTTCTACCATGAAGGCTCCCTGGGAGGTTTACAAATCAAAATTACAATAATTAGTATAAACATATGATAAAATCACAGCAATGCAAATACTAAATACAGTAATACAATAAAATAATACTATAATTCACCTTCTGCCATTGCAGCTAAGACAATCTCAGAGGTATAGTAAAAATATAGTAAAAGATGAGGATGGGAAAGGGGACTGAGGGAACAGGGACTTTTCAGCCTTGAGAAGAGGAGCTTCAGAGGGGATCTGTTGGCGACATACAGGTATGTGAGGCGGTGCCACATGGAGGTGGGTTGTGACCTTTTTTCCCTTGCAGAGGAAGGCAGGACGTGTTCTAATGGAGCCAAGCTCAGGGAACCAAGGTTCAATTTGCATGCCAGGAAGTACTTCCTGACAGTTGGGATCCCAAGGGTATGGAATGGGCTTTGATGGGAGGTGTCTGAAGCCCATCTGTGAAGGTGTTCAAGGATAGGCTGGACATGCACATGGTGGGCATGTCATGAGCAGAGCTGGCTGGAGCCAGGGGTCAGACTAGATGGCCCGGGAGGCCCCTTCTGACTCACTCTGTTTCTATGTTTACAGAAATGAACTCCTGGAAGCAATGATTCCTTGAGGAAGCCTCTCCTTTAACAGACATTGCCCCAGAGCAAGTGATCGCACAGTCCAATCAGGAAATATATATGAACCTTGCTCCTAAACTATGTGGCAGCCACACAGCTGAGAGTGATGTTTCCGCTTTGACTTTTGTGCTAGACCGCAACTCAGCAGGCCTTGATGTTTGCTCTGCCGATTGCTGAAAGCTTGCAGGCAGCCTAAACCCACTCATTTTTAGTGGAAAGCAAGGCACACATTTATTAAGATCCAGTATTTTTGGTGGCTAGGTGGGGACTGATTCTTTCTTTATTCAGGGAGCAATCCTATGTTGCCTAAAGTGTCTGAGGGTCCATGAGATATCTCAGATTCCCAGCTCTGAGGTATCCAGACTCAGTGACCTGGTAGTGAAGAGCTACGATTGTTTTTTCCATTGGAATATGCTTTCAATAGGCTGGCTTTGAAGGCTTGCATCATTTCGAGGGATCCTTTATGCAGGCATTTTTTCTTCAGGTGGTGGTGCTTCCCTTGGTTTGTTTTCCTTGCCATGAAGATAATGCAGCTGATATGCCCCAATATACAACACTATTTTCTGGCTAAATTTGCACAGGATTGCACCAACAGTAATACACATTTAGCCAGGATGGTATATTTCCTGATAATGCATATTTAGCATGGCTGGCGGTGGGATGCTCTGAGT
Organism: Varanus komodoensis; assembly: GCF_004798865.1. Lineage (NCBI taxonomy): Eukaryota > Metazoa > Chordata > Lepidosauria > Squamata > Varanidae > Varanus > Varanus komodoensis. Next base: position 9,636,794 of record NW_025335762.1, read on the forward strand.
TGTGGGGGTCTCTTCTGTATAAATATACACAGGATGGTGCCCTTATTTCAAAAATAGCATTTCTACTCTGAAGGAAACCCTACTGTGTCATTGCTGGTGTGCTCTTAATGGAAACAAGCTCTGGATTGCAGCCCTGTATTTGCATTTCCAGCTTTATGGTTCACTTCCTGCCACTTGCACAGCTCTGCAGATGTCAAAGTGCTGAACAAGAGCTAAGGAACCCTGCAGTGGAGGATAATGACTCCTCCTACATTGCAGTTTTTATTCTGAGCCTTATGAGAACTACCACGGTGCCAACTTCCATTCACAAAATGGGTTCACTACCATGGAAAGCTCAAAATGAAAGCTGCAAGGGATGAGGAGCCCTAGTGACAGGGGTCACCAGCCTCCTTGCATTCTTGGCTTTGTGCACAACCAATGAGGGCAGCGGTGTCAGAAGTGGCTTAGCAAGAGTGGAGCAAGGGAGTCTCGGGTGGGAGCAAACAACCCTGCAACCCGACTGTCGTTATCCCCATTTTGTGATAGGAGATGGAGAGATGCTCCTCCACAATGTAATCTCATAGTATAAATTTTGGAGTGAATCGTTAAGAAATAGTTGAGGTTGACTGGGACTTACAGCAACCCTGCAAGGTAGCTCAAGGTTACTATTTCCAAGATTTCAGGAACTGTGAGGGAGTGACATACTCCGCTGTGACGCTTATAGGTGGGGATCGAGAGTGCTTCTTTTCCCTTTATGTGATCTACGGGGAACGGCTTGGCGCCACAGATATTTTTTTTTTTTTAAGAAATAGGTACTTTCAAGGATTTTATTGGAATCTTATCTATAGGGAAAAAAGGAGAGATCGGAATGCTGCCCATCCTTGACTGGGTATCCATCCTCAGATTCCTCCTGCAGACTCAGAAGGTCCCATTCAAGTCAGTAATTCTTTTTCTAATTCAGGTCTTATTTTGGATGGATGCTAAGTTTTTAAAGGTGTAAAACAGAACGCCACCCCTGCCAGTGCGACTATAGTCCATTGTGCCCCTGAGGCCGGCGAGTGTGCATGTGTGCCCGAGAGCGGCTCGAAGCAGTCCTATAAATTGCGATGCTGCGCCCACGCAGCTGCAAACAAGTCCCAGGGAGGGTTTGTGCACATACATCCGACTGGGGCGGAGGGCTTGCAATAGAAAGCAGCACGAATTTCTGCCTTCGCCGGTCCTGCAAAGGAGGGGGTGAAGAAAGACGGACTGTTGTCCAGACTGGAATTCTCAGGCCATGCCCTCCCACTGATTTATTTATTTTTATTTATTTATTTGGGCTATTCCCAGCGCGTCCAGAGACCCCCGCCCTCGCGAAGCAGGAGCCCCGCCCTTCCGCCCTGCCCTCGCGGGGGAACGAGTGCGCGGCGCCCGGCGTGCGCGGTGACGCGGGCGGTGACGCGGCGCGCGAGGGGCGGGGCCGGCGGCTGGCGCTGTCAAGCCGAGCGCGGCGCCGTGCGGGGGGGCTCCGGAGGGACGCCGCGG
>NW_025335762.1:9638396-9783168 GCF_004798865.1 Varanus komodoensis
CCGGAGGGACGCCGCGGCGCTGGGAGGTAACGGCCGGCGGGGCGCGCTTGGGCGGCCGGGGCCGCGGCGGGGCCTCGGCGGGGGCGGGCGAGCGCGGGGGCGCGCGGTCTCCCGGCCGCTCCATCGGCCGGGCCGGCGTGTCCTTGGCGCGGCGCTGTTGGCGACGGAGGGGAAGGGCGCGACCGACAGGCGGCGGGCGGGGGAGGCCGGGCGCCCATACGCTCCGCGGCTCGCACGTGCCCGCGGGAGGCTCGCCTGCCGGCTTCCTCCGCGGCGCCGGAACTGAGCTCGGGGCTTGCGGGGAGCTCCGTGCCGCGCCGCGCCGCCCCTCCGGCTGCGGGAGGCGGGATCCGTCCTGGCCTCTCCTAGGCCCCGGGCTCCCGCTCCGCTGCGGTCCGGGCTCCGCGGGTGGAAGGCAGGACTGGGACCCATATGTCCGCGCTGTGTCTTTCTCTAAAGGGTCTTTTTGAAAATGAAGACGAGGGTGTATTTTTCAAGCTGGTTTCAACCAGAAATGCCTTCATGCTTTGTGTTAACTTTTTCTTAGTATCATTCATGTGCTCTTTTTCTAAAAGGGCAGCGCCAACCAGACTTGCTCACACTAGCACGCTCCAGATGTCTTGCACTACTGTTCCCACAACTCCATAACCATCATAGGATTATGCCATAGGCTGGAGGATTATGGGAGTTGTAGTCCAGCACAGGTGGAGAGCGGTAGCCTGGATAGTTAGTACTTCTCTCATTTTCCCCTTGATCACGTATCCTTGTTTCTTTCTCAAAAAACAACCCGGTTGTAGGTGACTGAGCATACCGAAAGTAAAACTTATAGTATGGCAATATAGGCAGGGGAACTGCTAGATAAAATTGCAGTGAGAAGCAAGAGTTTTAAATATTTAAAGTAATTTTAAACAGTTTAAAATGCCGAGATAAAGGAAGTTTTGTTTGACATCTAAAAGAAAACAGTATGCACCAAGTATTCCTCCCTGATGTGGACATTCAAGGACTGGGCTAAAGGAGAAACCTCAGCCAAACACCCTAATTTATAGGCAGGTTGGTCTGAGCTTGTTCAGCTCTTTGGGTCCCAAATCAAAGATGAGGTCAAGAATTGGCCAAGAAGAAATTAAGCAGCTAGTGACATTCTTTGAAGTTCTTTTAGAGACTGATCCCAAGGTCACCTTTCATGGCTGAGTAAGGATTTGTTTCCTGTTTGGTCTGACATTTAAGTAAACCACAGAATTAGAAATTCTGGATTTGCTTTCTCTGTGTCTGAAAGGTTGCAATGCCCAGAGATTGGCACATGTGCACATATCCCCCCCCCCCCAGTCTAGGAAGAGATAAGCTAGCAAACCTGGCATGAAGAAGAAAATATTAAAAAGACCATTATTTTATTTGTTGAGCCATCACTGGTAATAGAGCTTGGTAAATTAAGTATGAGAAGAGCATTTTGGTAGCTTACAGTTAAAAATTCGACATAAAGACAATAGATAAAATAAGGATGGAATGTATTCGGTTCAGTCAAAGTTTAGTTTCAGTTGAAGAAGAGATAGGGATAGCAGGGTCATTGTGCCAAAGGCTTAGTAGAAAAAGGAAGCTGCCTCAAAATAGTCTTCCTCCACCCAAGCCGTGATCAGCTGAGACTTCCTGCTTTGTGGCAGTATGAATAATTAGTGTTATATTGCATCTATATCCCACATTTTGAGAGAAGCCCAAAGCAGCTTATGTAGGTCTCTACTCCATTTTCATCCCAGCAGCAACAGCCCTGTGAGGTAAGTTAGGCTGAGGGTCCATGACTGGCCCAAAGTCACCCAGTGGGCTTCATGGCTGAGCGGGGACTAGAACCTGGATTTTGTTGGATCCTAGACCAATACTCTAAACACCACATGGACTTTCAATTCAGGAGCAACTACATCTGAAAGATTGGCTACTTCCTGGAGCGATGATGATAATTACCAGTCCAATGTAGCATTTCTTCTAAGCCAACAAAATCTATATGGGAAGAGAGCAAAATTGTCAGTCTTCCTATTGTCAGTTCTGATTGGTTGGGGATACGCATGGTCATAATACACTAGAAGTTGTAAAGAATGCACAGGACTATTTTCAGTTAAGGGTTTGCTTAGCATTGCACTGCTGGCCTATTTGTGAAGTTTTCGTTGCTACATATTTTGCTAAATTTAGGAATATCTCAAGGTTCAGAATGGAACATGAAACCAATTTACAAAAGTTTGCATTGTGTCTCTGAGCCAAGGCTGCCATTATTAAATGCATTTGCAGTAGGTAGGAAGTGCTTCTGTATCATCTGGTGTTATCAACTCTACTTTATTTAGGAGGGGGTGTATATCTTCCAGGAAAAAGTACAGTCAGCTTGATTGTTTTTTAAAAATCCAATCACAGTAGTGGTATGGCTTTCATAAGATTCATCATCCTGTTGGAAGATGTTAACATGTAAGGGGTGGAAAAATATGTAGTTGGGAGAAAAGGATGGCGGTAGTCCTGGCTACAATAAATTAAAATACTAAGTCCAGAAGTACAGATATTTGTAACAAAGGTTACAATCCTATTCATATAGTGTACTAGGAGCCGTAGGATATCCAGCTATATGTGTGTGTAGCAAGCATTTATTCGTTTCTTTGAAGACATAAAAGCCAGCAGTTATTCAACTCTCTCTATTCCTAATTGGAACACATATCCTTCCTTTAAGCAGTTTTACGAATGTTAATAAATCTGTAGGACTTAATTAGACCCTGATTTTTTCAGGGAAGGAGTAGAAGGCAGATGTCCTTCTCAGGACCCTTCTCTTGCCTGTCTCACCTTTTGGGAAATTTAAGGTCACCTGAAGATGACTTTGTGGTGACAATACGGGAGATTTCTATCCAGATACATAGAAACCAAGCAAGTCACAAGGGGTGTCTCCTGGGCCATCTAGTCTGACCCCTGGCTCCAGCTGGCTCTGCTTATGACCATGTGCATGTCCACCTTACCCTTGAAACCTTCATCAGTGGGGCTTCAGCCACCTCCCATGGAACCCCATTCCATACCCTAGGAGTCCTAACCATCAGGAAGTACTTCCTGGTATACGAATTGAATCTTGGTTCCCCGAGCTTTGCTCCATTGGAATACATCCTGTCCTCCTCCACAGGGGGAAAAAAGGTCACAACTCACCTCCATGTGGCACCCCCTCACATACCTGTATGTCTGCAACAGGTCCCCTCTGAGGTGCCTCTTTTCAAGGCTGAAAAGACCCAGTTCCCTCAGTCCCTCCTCATATGGCTTCCCCTGCAAACCAACCACCATCCTAGTGGCCCTTCACTGCACTGATTCCAACCTTGCTATATCCCTCTTGTAATGATCTGCCCAGAATTGAACACAATACTCCAGCTGTGGGTGCACCAGAGTCATATAGAGAGGCAGTAATACCTCTCTTGATCTAGAAGCCATGCTTCTGTCTATGCAACCAAGGATGGTGTTTGCCCTCTTGACCACCGTGTCACATTGCTGGCTCATGTTTAGTCTGCAGCCAACCAGTACCCTGAGATTCCTTTCCCAAGTGCTGATCTCCAGCCACTTGTCCCCTGTACTTATGAAGCCCATTCCTATGCCCCAAGTGCAAGACCTTGCACTTACCCATCTTGAACAGCATCCTGTTGTCCCCTGCCCACTTCCAGACTCTCTCCAGATCCATTTGGATCTGGACTACCTGCTCCTCGGTTGTGAATCTATAGCTTCCTTTACCTATAGCTTGAAGAGATGGGGTGGACTTTTGTCAAGCAAGTTGTAAAATGGAAGAATGCCAGGGCAGTCTAAAGAAGTTAACTATTCCCATATTAGATTAATCTCACCATTCCAAAGAATTTAACTATGAAAATACTATTCAAGCTGTAATTACCAGATTGTGGTAGGGTCAATTGATTTAAATACATTGTGATGCCATGGAAAGCCCTTAATTTAAATAATTGTTTTCCAGAACAAGCATGCCTGGTAACTAGTTACAAGAACAAAGAAAACATTGTTCCACAACTAGCAGAGCATTATGCTCCCTGGGGGCATATTCCAGAACATTTGAGCCGGCAATTTATGTGCCTTTTGTGCTATAACATTTACTGAGAATCAAGAAGGTAACTGGAAATGTTATCTGACTTTCTGTACAAACCTAAGGATACCAGATCATGTATCTAAGATTCACGAGAATCATGAAATACGTCTATAATGTCAGAGGAGCTTAAAATCCTGGTTCTATAATTCATTCATTAAAAAGCAGACTTACCATAACATTTCTTTAGGATGTAAATAGTTTAACTCAATATTTTTCATAGTTGAACATGGATTTAGTTTTAAAAAAAGTTCAAAATATTTCAATGATACCAGAATTTTATAGCATTGCATCATATGTCAAAAGAGACAACTGCTTTTTAAACATCTGTTTTAATTTGCTTTTAAAATTCGAGTTTATTGGTTTGGGAGGTTTGAACTGCTGATTCTTAAAGTATTAGAAACAGCAGCAGAAATGTTCATTTTGAAGCTGTAAATTTACTGTCAATACTTACTGTTAATATTAATTAATACCTTAAAGCCAGAAAGTTATGATTTATGCTAATGGAACCAGGTTTGAAAGATGATCAGCCTTAAAGTGCTGGGTTGCACTTACATATGGTTAATAACTGGAAATACTTGATTTAGTTGAGTAAAAGAGATAAAGTGACAATCAATGCATAAGATATGTTGAGCTGCTGGATATTGAATTGACTTTCGTGGTACTTTTTATATCTCTTGCACTTGTCAAAAGTTCTGTTATTTGGTTCTTAGACTTTGTTCTTCCTCATTCTGTAGAGAAACCTTATTCTTGCTGTGTGTTGATATCTCTTGGTACAACACTGTGTGAAGTGATGTAGTATTCTTATATTTATTGGTATACTATCCCGGAAGGCAGGATAGTACTAATTGTTCTAATAGTATGCTGATAATAGTAATAGTGTTCTAGGTTAAGGGCAGAATTCAGTATTACCCATTCCTGAGCAGAATTCACCACTGATGCAGCAGGAAGTTAGTGCTTTCAAAAACAACTGGAAATGAGCCAAGACCTTTGAATCTGAAAAGGATGGGTCAGCAGAGCTGGCAGAAGGATTAGTGTTTCAGCTCACTTCTAGGTGTTGCACTAAGAACGGAGTCTTCTGATGCAACATAAAGAGTGGAGGCACAGTGGAAGTGCTGGATATGACCCCAAGCTTGTGTCAGCCACTTCATGAATTTTACTGGGAGCAGGGGCAGACTGCATTGTCTTCCACTTTAACCCTCCCATGTTTTCCTACTTATCCTTTTCAACATGTATTTTTATAGTATCTGCACAGTGCTTTTTGATTGGTAGCACTTTCATCATCTGGAAGCACTTCAGAGGTATCTTCATTTACTGAATATTGAAAGGTAGCTCACAAAGCATTCCTGCATCCCAGAGCAGGAAGAGTTCTGGTAATCCTTTCTCCTGTTTCTGTCCATATGCTGGTACCTTCTTACAAAGAAAAAGGCCTTAATCTTTCACCCCAGATGTATTCCTCCACCCTATCAGCACATGCACCATCCTTTCTCTTTTAATCCCAAAATTCACACCCTTCCTAAGATTCAACTCAGAATCTAAACTTTGTCCCCAAACACAGGTTTGTTTGTTTGTTTGTTTGTTTTTTAATAACATCTCCCACTATTCCTTTGCCTAAAACCTACCTTCTTTCAAATAAAGTTTATTTATTTATTTAAGATTAGGAAAGAGGCAGGCATTTTCAAGAGTAGTCAGCAGATTCCTCATGTCTTTGTTCCCCTTCATTCTGAGTCATCACAGGAACTGTTGAAGCATGTGTAATAGAGAAACGATATTTCACCATAATGCTGTTTAAAATAATATTCTTGATCCTCTTCTAACCATTATGTTCCATTACCTGGGCGCTCATAGCTGTGTGAAATGACTTAAATATACAGCAGAAAGTGATTAGGAAGCTCTACTGTTGCTAAACTAAACTAGGGCATGAGTATAATTAATTCGGGTGAATTATACAGTTATAATTGATTTTAAAGGAGGGAGGAAGCACTGGTAATAAAGTTTTCCAATGCTTCCTAACTAGGAATGGAAAAATGGGTAAAGTCTCTCTAATAGGTCTGTATAATTGAGGAGGTGGGTTGTTTTATCTGGTAAGGCTTCCAGTAACAACATGCTGTACAGTATTTTCTCATTCCTCAGCTTCATATTAGATTGATAAAGAATCCAGACTACAATTGTATAGGAAGTAAGAATTTTAGTTTGGAGTCTGCATATTACTTGCTTGGTCCTGATGTTCTTCCAGTATTGTATGTAAGAATTAACAACCTCTTAGCACCAAGTTTTTCAGTCTATAAACTTAAGAGAATGCACTATATTCACTAATTCATGCACTAGTTTACTGTATAAAATAGCTTGATTCATGATGACATTCTTTAAATATCTCATTGGCTGATGGTATAAATTTTAAAATAACTAAATAAAAATTGCCTTGCATTATGTGACCTAAGAAAGTTGCTTGCTGACTTATAAGCTATTAGTGTTAATCCACTCTGGGACCAGCAAAGTGCAATTCTTAAGGGAAAAAATCAGAATTAATGTGTGTGCAACTTGGGTTAGTTTAACGCTTTCTATCTTTTAGAAAACTGACCACTAGAAAATGCAGGATCAAGAGAAGAGCTGGGGTTTTAAAGAAGTAACTAGTGAAATGCAGTCCTGTCTATGCCAGACCTCACCATTCCTGGATATTCTTTTAATCAAACTTTTTAGTGCACTTGGACTCCCATAGCTGTAACTGGATCTCCCAAGTTATGACATAGGCCTCGTTCACATGTCCCAACAACTCAGCATTATTATTTTTTTATCCAGTGATCTCATTCACACAGCCAAGTTGCTCTCTATGCTCCTTCTGCCTGTTGGAGAGTTAAGCAATCCAAGAAGAAATAGATTCATAATATTTTGAGGGGAAAATCTGGATTGATTATTGTAGTAAAAATTGGATGAAGGGAGGTCAGCAGCCTGTGGAAAATACAGTGTATGTTTTCTGCATAGAAGATTTTCACCAACCTTTAGAACCTGCTATTTTCAATTAAAAGATAGCAGGGATGGTCACTCACCAGCATCTTCCTTTCTTTCCGCCAATCAGTCGATCAGTGCTTCGATTCACTATTGAAATGCAACAGAGATTTACATTCATCAAAATATCTATGCTATATCTTAGCTATTGATCTAAAAGATTGATATACTGGCCTTCAATAGATCTTCCAGAGTTTTTTTTTTACAAAAAGAGCTATCACTGTAACTGGCCTTTTTACTCCACCTGCAACAAGTAGTTTGCTTCACTTTGATACTGGTGTATAAAGTGAACATTGAAGTAACAACTATGAAACTTTAGTACAGATATTGAAACTGATAGTGAAGTCAGAAACATTTTATTATGTTTGCAACATGTTCATCTTTTCATCAGGTGCTAAATCATTCCTTCTTCTCTCAACAGGAACCTGTCACTACAGAACAAAGATGTTTCATTTAAGGACTTGTGCTACTAAATTGAGGCCATTAACAGCCTCACAGACTGTTAAGACAATTTCTCAAAACAAGCCAGCAGCACCAAGGACGTTTCAACAAATCAGGTGCTACAGTGCGCCTGTTGCTGCTGAGCCATTTTTGAGTGGGACTAGTTCAAACTATGTGGAGGAAATGTACTATGCTTGGCTGGAAAATCCCAAAAGTGTACATAAGGTAAGGAGCAGCGTCCCTAGAGCAAAGTGTTGTCTTCCGCATTTTGGCGCTCATGTCTTAGTCCCTTCACTTTTCAGGTAAGTGCAGTTTCTCAGACCAGGGACTCAAGCTTGAAGATGATCTTGGAATCCCTATGAATTCTGAGGAAACTAAAGGCATTTGTCTGACAAAGAACAACACTGATGAGAAAGTCAGCGCTGGAATGAAGTTAACAAGTTAATGGCTACCTTTCATGCTGAGGAATTATCTTCATGGCTTCGGTCCCAGATACAAAGAAGGATGAGCTGCTTTCCTTGCATTTTCTACTTAAAAAATCGCTACACTGCTGTTTTCCTTTGAAAGTAATAGAGATGGGTCTCCTCCTAGATAGGAGAAAGGCATTAAGATTGGTCCTGTGTATATTTTGTAAATACAAACCATACTCAAGGTCTAGCGCAAAACACACCATTGAGGTGATTACTTAAACTGTTTGAAGTAACTGTTTCTGTACTCCATGAGCGTATTAGAGAGGCTAAACTGCAAGTCACACTCATAGCCAGTCCAGGTTTTTTGGTGGTTTGCATGCAAGCTAAGAAATACAGGCCCCATTTCTGCTAGCACCGTGTAAGAAAAATACTGTGCCTTGGACTTGAGTTCTGTCAGTTAAACATATCCATGGGAAAGTATCTGTTTGACACAGAGCATGGCCTATTTCAGCACAATCAGACTGTCCTGGTCATTTTTGTGTGTTCTGAACTTTGAGCTACTGTGATTTCACAGCTCAGATTGCAACACTGTATAGGACCTCTGAATCTTTCTGCATGAAAGTCGTCCCCAACTCTTAAGATAAGTTGGAATGAAAGCCAGGTGATTGGTTTGAAGGTCAGAGAATGCTGGCATAAAAACTAGATCTGCTGGCTCACTGTTGGAACTAGCTAGAGCTGGACAGAGTTACCAAGGCAGTGACATAGCGTTGTTCAGTAAAATGTAGGTTTGGTCCAAGGCCAATTTTGAAATAGTTCAAGGACAAGTGCTCAATCAACTTTAATGGTATTCGAGTACTATTTTAATGAAAAGGCAGGATATAAATTAATTAAATATCTAGACTTTGGAAGTGAGATGGTGAATATTACACAAGGCTTGAAGATAGCTCAGAACAAATCAAAACGCGTCTATAATTTACATCACTTTTGATAACTGTCCAGCCAAACTCTTAAAAGTACACCACGTTGTACAATAAGGTAACCACAGTAAACTAAAGCTCTTAAGGCAGCACTAAACGTTACCACCGATGCAGGAAACTCTAACAAGAGTGGTACACAAGCATGTAAAACATGAACAGAATGCATGTGTATTGTAAACATGGAGGTGACTGTGTCTGGGAAACCAGTGCTTGTGCTTTGCTTCTGGCATGATTGCTACAGAAAACCTTAGCAACAGTACATAATGTGGTGCACTGTTCTTAATTGCAAATTTCATTTAAAGCATTGTGCACAAGGGAAATGGTGTTTGTTCTTGAAGGTTGTATCTGAACTCCCAACATTAATATTCAAATATTTCTGGTACTAACAAGACTATCATTCTTCAGTTAATGCCAAGAATGTTGCTTAGTCTGGCGTGTGCTACAGTGTTGGGTCTGTACCTTTCAGATGTTGCTGTAAGATAAAGTAATTTATCTTTATTAAATACCTTGAACTATTTTCTTCCATGTGGATGCAAATGAAAAACAGACAAGTGTTTGCTGATGAACATAAGCATTGTCCAGTAGCACTTACCATAACTGCGCAGACAAAAATGTACTGTTTGGACTACTGCCCTTTATTTCCTAATGCATCCCTGCCCTGTGCCCTCTCCTCTGCATTCTTCACCACCAGGTGAAGAATGGTGGTGTTCCTGGACAACAGCACCCTTCCTCCTTGCTTTATGGGATGCTTTGCATCATACCACAGCTGAAACCCCGTATTTTCAATTAACATTGAAAATCTCTTGTTTTCCTACCCCAAATAATTTTAATATATAATCTTATATACCCACTAATATCCTTATCTCTCATTTACAAATAAGCTCTCATTTACCAGTTTTTTTCAACTATCAGTCCTGAAAGAAAAAATTAGCATAAAAAACAATCTTGGTAAAGCCTTGATCACTATATATACGTATTTATTAGTATTCATTTTTTTAGTGCAACCTCAAGCAAGAGTTTTACAGGCCTTGTTTGCAAAGTTTCAGGTAGTGTCATACTATCCAAATTCAAAGTTGGCTAAGGGCATGATCCTAAAGCTCTGGGAGTAAACCCCCAAACTCAGAGGCCTATGGTCATCCTGCAAAGAGCAAGAGTAGCAGAAGTTATTTTTACCTCCCCAACCTGCCTTTTCTGCTGGATGGGATTTTCTGTCTCAGAGGTGGATACATGGGGAAGGAGAGGATAGCTTGGTCTCTCTAATCTCTTCCCTTTCCCACCAACCCACATGTCCCTTTCTTTAAAGCCACTTTCCCAAATTTCAGTCAGAGCTCTGATTCACAGTTCCAAGGTCAAAATGCTATCTCTGACCTCAGTGCTGGGAATCTGAATTATTTTATGGTCCCTCCCTGTATCAGCTGTCTGAAGGGTTATAGAATTACCTCCCTAAACTGAAGTCCAATGCACCATTGCCTGGAAGCAAGCCCCATTGAATTCAAAGGGATTTCTGAACAGGGCACATGCACACACAAAGGATTGTGAAACAAGTGACTGACTTGCCATCTCTTCTTATCGGGGTTGGTACAAACCCCATGAACAGGTTATAATTACAAACCATCAGTGGTGTTTGTCTCCTTTGGCAGAAGAAACTTTGTAGTGTAGTTAAAGAGTTGGGTCTTTTAAAAATTAGCACTGCAGCATACGGTTATTGACTATTCTGGACCCATTAATCATAAATGTTATTGGCATTGTGGTCAGTCACTTGTAACTAGAGGACTTTCTTACGGCTTCTCAGGCATGGTCAAATTTGCATGGAATTCAGTCATAATTGCTTTCTAAATCCATTTGCTGAAGAAGTTCCAGGAAGAAAAATAGAACATTGACACTGTGGACCTTCCCATTCACTATATGGAGATACTCTCAAGAAATGTGTATCTGCACAGTAACCCCTGCTTTTGCTTGATTCAGCAGTACTTAGCAGCTATACTTTTAATAGTAATTTTTATTACTACGGGGGTATACAAGATCCATCTTGACCAAACAGGCCAAAGAGTTTTTGCAAATTGTATGTGCCTTTTGTTCTTGAAAGCCAGCTAATGTCTAGGGAAAACTTCTGTATCATATTTATTCTGTTTTGCAAACATCTTGGTAACCTCCTTTGTCCATGGAATGACATGAAAAGGAAAGGGATGCACATTATTGTCAGTTCAATTTATTAGACAGTCTCAAGAAATACTGTGCTTCTGTGTTGGGATGAGCTTAGTATGAAAGCTACATTTCAACATTGTTTTAATAGTCTGGAAAGGCTAAAAACCTTATCTAAACTTTTAGAGTGGTGATCATTTAACAGTTGTGTGAGTTGGAAAATGTCACCGTGCTCATACTTGAATTAAATAGAGCAAAGGTCATGTACTGACTTTCATTTGCTCTGGTATATTTTTAAATACCAGATAACGTCCCTTAACAGCAGAAGTGCTTTTGAATTGCCATATCAATCATACGTTTGAATAATATGGGACAGTCCAGAACTATACAAAGTCAAGATAGCAGGAATAACCTGTTCTAGATGGGGTTGTACTCTCCTTGAAGGAGCAAGTTCTTAGCTTGAGGCTGCGCCCTGAGCCGTCTTCGTCACTTGATGCCCAGGTGGCTTCAATGGCTTAGAGTGCCTTCTAGCTGAACCCCTACCTGGACAGAAACTGTCTGCTATCTGATGGAGCTGCCCTTGGATACTGTTCAGAAGCTGCAGCTTGTGTACAATGTGACAGCCAGAGTAATAAAAGGGATCAGATGGCCTGATCACATGAGACTACTTCTGGCCTGCTTGCACTGGCTACCTATATACTTCTGGGCCCAATTCAAGGTACTGTTTTTGACCTATAAAGCCCTACATGGCTTGGGACCATGATACCTGATGGAATGCCTCTCCTGACCTTTATCTTCCCAGATACTATTATCAGTGTGGGACCTTTCTCTGATTGCCACTTCTGAGGGAGGCTCAGATGGTGGCAACAAGGAGAAGAGCCTTTTCAGTGGTGGTCCCCCAGTTATGGAACGAGTGTCCCACTGAGACCCTCCTGACACCAACTTTACTATCTTTTTGCTGCCTGGTAAAGACCATTCTCTACTGAAGGGCGTTTAATTAGTTACTGGGCCTGCTGGTTGTTAAACAAGGTTTAACAGGATTTTCTCAGGGTTTTATTTTTTGGTTTTATATTGTTTTAAATCTTGTATTGGTATTTTTAATGATGTTTTAATATGTTTTAATTGGTATATTTTATACTGCTTTTTAAATATTCTGTCATGAACCACCCAGAGAGCTTCTGCTGTTGGACAGTATAGAATTAAATAAGTGATCTGGATCTCTTATCCTTCAAATGTCACTGTAGTGACTGAACGTTATTTTCTGTGACATGGCATTCTGCTTGCTTTAGAAACCTACTGTTTAAGCACTGCTGGGACCATGAAACCATCATGCTGGAAAAGTCTGTACTAGGTTGAATAATGTAAGCTTGGCTGCAGCTTTCATATTGCTATATTTTATTCTTAAATTTGTTTAAAAGCCATCCATTAGCAACATGCTCTCAGGGTGGCTGTTACAATATAAAATCAACAAATAATAGTAATACAATAAATTATAATAAAAGCACAATAAAATAATCAACTAAAATAAAACATACATTAATATAATTAAAAAGCCATGCACTGATATAAATAGTCTGCTTGGTGCCAAATCTGCTCTGGAAAAGGTAAGTTTTTGCCAGGCGCTTGAAACGCAATAAGACAGGCACCTGGCAAATCTCCGGTGGTGGAGTGCCACCACAGAAAAGGCCCTCCTCCTCGCGGCTTCCACCCTTAACCTCCCTGAAGAGAGGAACTTGTAGGAGGGCCCAGTCAAAGATCTTAGACAACAGGCAGACAACAGGTGCTTCATAAGATACAGTGGTCCCAAGCCATTTAGGGCTTTGCATGTCATAGTTAAAAACCTTGAATTGGCCCAGACAGGAACAAGGAGTCATTGCAGCCGATGGAGGACAGGTGTAATGTGTTCATAAGAACTGGTCCTCATCAGCCGCCACACTGCCCTTCTTCTGGATCCTTTGAAGAGTCCAGACCACCTTTCAAGGGAAGTAACAAGTATAGTGCCTTGCAGTGGTCCGGTCTAGAGGCTGCCAGTGCATGAATGACTGTGGTAAGACTACCTTCATCCAGGTAGGAGCACAGTGGGTAAATCAGCCCAACCCAGCAAGCCACTCCAGAAGGATATCATAGTCAGTGTATCAAAAGCTGCTGGGAGGTCCAGAAGAATCCACTGGATTGTACTCCCCCGTCTCTTTCCTGGCAAAGATTATCCCACAGGGCAACCAAGGTAGTCTTGGTCCCAAAACCAGGCCCGAAACCTGATTGAAATGAGTCAAGATAATCCATTTCCTCCAAGAAGTCCTGAAGTTGCCTGGCAATCACCTGTTTGATCACCTGTCCAGGAAGGGGACATTGACTATTGGTCTATAATTATGTCACCCGGATCTAGATTGGCTTTTGGTTTGTTTGTTTGTTTGTTTCAGGAGTGATGTAACCATGGGCATTTTTAAGGCAGCTGGCATTCTTAGGCATAACGCTCACCTCCTCTTGGGGAGGTATTTATGGACTTGATTAAGCAACGTGTCCGCATCATTGGGCTGCAAAGACAGAAACTCACCCAGCAACGATGAACTGGATGGTGCACTGGCACCTCCAAAGGCAGTACTGCAGTAACTGCAGCATCCAAGTCAAAGCAGATCTGAGCAATTTTGTCCTCAAAATGGAGAGCAAACTTGTCGCAGTGGGTTGCTCCACACTGGTTGGCATTCCAAGGATGCAATGCAGGCAGTATAAAAGAACTACTTATTGCTAAAATAACTGATTGGCATTTATTGATGCTTGTCCTTTAAATCAAGGAAGGCAAATTGTTAGGGGACTAACAAGGAGGTTATTGGAGAGATGTTGGAGAACTATATACTCTTTGTGCTGTGGATCATGAACAGAAGTAAACAAACATTACTTACCAGATACTGCATTTCATGCTTGTCTGTTAAGAAACATGTCAGAATAGAGGCTAAAGATATTACATTATGACTGTTCTGAGACCTCCTCTTGGAGCTTGGCAAATGAAGTACAATCTATCCCTGCCAAAGCTGCCAGAAGTCAGTTGTTGTTGTTTTTAAAAATGCCTGTAGCCAGAAACCAGTGAGTTACTTCGCATGAGTCTGGGTCTTGAGGTGAGTGGAAGTTTATACATTTCCCCTTCAATAGCAGGCCCTTGTGTCATCACAGACTGCTCATGAAACTTGTCCTGATTTCAAGAAAGATTTCCTATCTGGGCTGGCAAGGCCTGTTCAGGAAGCTCATCCAGCTCTCCACAGGATCCATAGAACTAGTCATATAGTGCTTTGTTATCAACACCTTTTTGTTTCCTGAGATGCGTGAATGACTATGAATGTAACCAGTTCTTTATGCTGTACTTAAGACTAGCATCCTTTGTGACTCTCATGCAGGATGATCCCTGTGCCTATCAGTTCAGAAGCAAAACAGGAGATTAGTTTTTGCACATTCAGGCTGCTTGCCTGATAAGAGAGGGTTGGGTGGAAGAAGGGTGGAGCTGGTTCTGGCTGCAAGTTTGCGTAATGGGGTAATGATACAGGTTTCTAATTGCCCCAACACACACTTCACAGTGAATTAAGTCCATCTGGATTTTTAGGTCATGAAAATAGGCGGCAATAGCCAGCACTCTGATCCTTGATGAATTTCTATGCCACATTTTAAAGGTACTGATTGCCATTGACCATTTACTCACGAGGTCAGATTCACAACATACAACAGAATGGGTAGGACAGCACATGAAATTGTGGATCGCTAACCTCTAATGGCTCCTGTCGGGCTCTGTACCCTTCCTGAATTTTATTTCATAACATTTTGTCTAATTTAGAAAAATAGCTGGAAGGCCAGCTTGCTGAAAACCAAAGTGTTGCCCTCTAGAACCAACTTTATTTAGGTACAAAAGATCCTCATCTCTCTCTTGTAATTAGTTTCTTGGGCAAGTAACTTTTCTTGGGCAAGTACCTTTTCTTTATTATCACCGGTTTGCCTTTGAGTGTTTTGTGACTCACCACAGCCACAACAGCAGCCATTTACAACTGGCAAGCCTCCATAAGAGCTCTCACAGCCATTTTGTGAGAGCACCCACAACACTGTCAACATTCAAAATATGCTAGTGCACCGAGCCAAAAGTCTGGGTCTAACATTTTCCATGCAATTAAACTGCTCTGAGGAGCCTTTTGAAACTGCTCTCAAACTTTTTCTTGTGGATGCATGTGATAAAGTTAACTTCAGGATTAAGGTGGCTAACATTATAGTTTAGATGTGAGTCTCTAATAAAGTGAGATTTAATTAAACGCTGAATAAACTGTATGTGGGAGACTTAGTGTTTCCTAAGTGGCAACAGTTCAGACAGTGTCAAATATTTATTCGCATGTAACAACAACCCATCATTTTAAAAACTGATGGACTGTTTTGCCTGAATGTGATACATTGACTTTGGGGCTAAAAACTCAGTCAGCTTGGTGCATGTTAAACTGTTTGAAGATGTTATCCCCTAAAATGAACTTTTTTTCCTTTAGTCATGGGACATATTCTTTCGCAATGCCAATGCTGGAGCCGCTCCAGGTACTGCTTACCAAAGCCCCCCTCCATTAACTACCAGCCTATCAACACTGACCCACGCACAGTCTCTGGTTCAAGCACAGCCAAATGTAGATAAACTGGTGGAAGATCATCTTGCAGTCCAGTCTCTTATTAGGGCATATCAGGTAAGGAGGTTATTCTACTTTTCTTCTCTTGACAAATGTGAGCATGTAACATTCATTTTTTTCCATTGCAAGTCTAGAGAGAGATCCTGACTTAGTTTTCTGCTTCAAAATAAGTCTATATCAACAGATCAAGATTTCGGAATTGATATGACTTAAGGGAAGCAAATTCCAGCATCTATGAGTGAATAGCCTAGACTTCATATTTGCTGTTACGTCACTTCATAGGTCAAAATGAGTTGTGTATGATAAACTGAGAGCCATCGCTAGGGCCAGATCTACCCCTAACCTCATGAAGTTCTCATCATGGTGCTGCTGCATCCACACCCCACATTTCTCCTTGTGGTGCACACAGTTTTTGTGCAGTTCTCCTGCATCACATACATGCTCCCTGGCGGTGTAAGTGGGTGTGAATAGCTTGGCGCCTGCCATTTGAGCACTGGAAGAGCAGTTGGAAAGGGCATGTGTGCAGGGCAATGGCCATTTGCAGTTCTTTGGCTTTGGTGTGTGTTTTTACCTCACTCAGATGTGTGCAGGTGTGAAAGCAGGAGAACAAAGCACTGTTTTGTTTTGTTTTTTTAAAGAACAAAAAATGATAGCTCCTTCTGCTCCCCCCCCCCCCCCCCGGTGCAAAATCATGGGGAAAGAGAAAGGATGCTGCTGCTTGTTCCCGCCCTCCCAGCTTCTCGGGATGAAACCAGTGAGCCCAGCTGCAGTCCCCTGTGCTGCACTTCCCACCAGTTAGCGACACGGAAGCCTCTAATTTATTTGTGAATAAAGCAATTGAAGATAATATCATTTACATCTAAGTAAACATGCATTTCAGCTGGTTGTTTCTTGAGCAAGAAGACAAAGCAGTCGGAAAGGCTTGGAGAGAGACTTTATCATTGTCCCAAAGAGAGGGGAGGGGCATTTGAGGGTCAGAGGCAGGCATTGCGGGGTGAGGGAGGCAGGGGTAAAACTGGAAGGATCTCTGAGTTGCGGCTGAGCCCTGATAAGAAGCTTCCTCTTCCACCCCGCACCTCAGAAAGAAGGCAAGAACAGTGCCAGGTGAGCACATACATGATGGTATACAGCACAGCTGAAGTGCAAGGAGGAGAAGAGTAAGAACAAAGCCAGTCATGAGCAAAGCCGCTCCAGGAGAGGGATGACAACATAGAGATAGAAAGCAAGCAGTGTCATGTGCCACAGGCATGACATAGTTGATACAGTACAGCAATAAAAGCTTGGTGTAGCTCCAGCCCAAGCCTCAGTACACGGGTGAATGGGCAGAGTGCCTAAATACCAACACTTAAACTAGACAGCTAGAAAATACTATGTAATTAACTAGGCAGAAATGGAGACAAGGGTATAAAGAGCCAGTAGGATTCTTTATGATAAGCCATAGTTGGTATATGATCTCAGAAGTGGGAAGAAAGACATTTCTGCACTCGCCCAACAGCCTGAGAACTAATGACCACTCCAAGTCTGTTTCCTTTATTTTCAAGGAGAATTCTATCACATAAATTAGTTAGCCTGTGGCTACTGAAGCAAGAGTGGCCCCCCTACAGTGACTATAAAACCAGTAACTGCTGAAAGTTGATGTGCAACAGCCAGCTGCTGAGTTTTTAGCTGCAAAAGAATACCAGTTTTTTGGTGGTAGTTTATGGAATGCTGAGAATGGGAGAGAATTCTAAATTGTTTCTAAGCATCTTAGAACATTTGGAATAAGATAGACTTTAAATCTTAATCGTTATGTCAACATCTTACTGCACTCAGCATTTTGCAAGTATTTAGAAACAGAAACAGAATGAGTCAGAAGGGGTCTCCTAGACCATCTAGTCTGACCCTGGCTTCAGCCTGTTCTGTTCATTACATTCCTACCGTGTGAATTTCCAGCCTATCCTTGAACACCCTCACTGATGGAGCTTCAACCACCTCCTTTAGAAGCCCATTCCATTTCTCCTGAAAGGCTCATCAGGCATATTAATCAACTGTCTAATGTTTTTAAAAGCAAATGAAATGTGTAAGGCTCATAGAATAATAGAGTTGGAAGGGGCCATGAAGGCCATAGGGTCCAATCCCCTGCCCTTGCAGGACACCAAGTTACACCATCCCACCCAGATGACTGGCCAGTTTCTTTTTGAATGACTCTAGTGTGGGAGAGCCTTCATTCCCACTCCCATATGCAATATTGGGTATGATAATCCCAATTTACCTTATAGGTTTCTTCTGTAATTAGAACTCAGTAATGCATATGAACCATTTGAACCTCTTTGTGTTTATGGACCGTTATTGATGTAATTTGCTGCCTGTAAGAAGTCTTCATTAATATTTAAGTTACTTGAATTTCAAGCATTTTAAGAAAAATCCCAGTGTTTTAGCTTTAGGCAGTGTTCAAAAAACACTTGTTGCAGTAGCAACACAAATTTAGCCAACCTGGTCAATATAGCATTTGTCCAAAACTGAAATTATATTGTTTTGCAAAAATATACACCACAAGTATCAGCTTGACAAATTAAATACCCACTTGGCCAGTTTTCAGGAAAAAAAGTTGTTTTATATAGTAAAAGGCACTTGTGTACAACTGCAGCATCCAGGTAACACTGCTCTCAGACTGGAGACTCGAGATCTGCAATATACTGGAACTAGGTCAAAAGACCTTTGACAGACTCTTCTCTAAGAGGCTTATCTGAAGGTTGTTGTCGTTTATGAAGAACGTCTTGCAACAAATAATTATAGGCTATATAATAGCTATTGTATTATATACTTGGTAAAACTTTTTCTTTAACACCTATAGTATTCAGGTCCAGTATACTTACTGCATGCTTACTGACATGCCTAAAAAGAATATGTTGGTAAAAAAAAAGTGTTTAAAAATTAGTTTGTGTTTCAGGGGGTTTTACCCTTTGAGGCAACTTTCCCCTAATACAGTCCTTTATTTTGGCTTTTCTGTATCTCAAGATTCATGTTCAACAAACAACTTGATATGGCCAAAATTAAAGATACAAGCAAAAGGAAGAACTTACCAAGAAGGAAGCTTGTTGTTTCAAAGGAAGATGAAAAATTAAAAATAATTTACTCTATTGGTGCTTGCACTAACAGAGGTTTTTAAACTAATAATGCAAACATTCAGGGAAATAGAAAAAATACTGTAATGTTTATCTCAACAGATACTTCCAGATAGATCATCATCGTATCTTAACTAGGTATGTCTAACCCATACTGGAATGAGGGAACTTGTACATCTGAACAAACAAATGCCAGTTCTTCATGCAAGATTTTATTCCATGAGTTTGTAATTCAGATTCTCATCTAATATATAGAATAAAACCCAGTCATCTCTGGATGTAATCCCAAACATCTGAATCAATGAAACACAAAAAACCCATCTCCCACAAAGGAGTCTGAGCTCAAACTTAAATAGAACAATATTCTTCTCCATATAGTTGGTCTTCTGGCAATACGTGTACAAAAAGTAGCTACCTGTGAATGGATATATGAGCCACCAAAATGCTCTTTGTTTGTGTCCTTGCCACTTTTGAAATCAATATGTTTATGATGACTCCCAAGAGCTTGTACTCTCATGTATTTTATTCTATTGTGTTTAAAAAGTTGTTAATGTCTGTGGTGTAAAATGAATTCAGTATTTAAATTTGGTCAATATAAATTTTATTCCATGGCCTTGCAGAAAGACTGCAATGTGAAAGATGATCTTGAAGCAACTTTGTGACTAATTTTGTTGTTTTTCTAGGTCAGGGGTCACCACATTGCCAAGCTTGATCCTCTCGGCATTAGTTGTGTAAATTTTGATGATTCGGCAGTAACTGATTCTCCAAACGTCGGTGAGAATTACTCTGCAAATTAATTCTAATGTAATTTTAATTTTTATACCCTTTTCCTTTCCACCCCTCTCCCCTCATCCCTCTTTTGGTATCCATTTTCCTTTTCATCCCTGGCCCATTTCATAGATTCGAGGGCATCATGTAGCACAGCTCGACCCACTGGGCATCTTGGATGCTGATCTGGACTCTTCCGTTCCAGCCGATATTATCACTTCCACAGACAAACTGGGTGAGGGCTTGAAGAGCAGTTAGTGCCGCATTGCTTGAGCTCCTCTCTCACTTTCACAGCTTCTAGATAGATTGCTTCACTAAGTCTGAAGGGAAAGGTCTTAAGTTTCCTTCATAATGATCACTTTTTAAAAATTAAATGGCAGCAGAGATTATCTGTCCCTTGTCACCTACATTGTAGCCACAAGCAATTACATACATAGTACAAGCCAGCTAGCTTTCTACTTGTAGTTGTTCTTGTTAATTTGAGTGTGGTTATAAATGGCTCTAATTAGTCTAGCAGTGCAAACTATTTGCCTGTCTGAGAAAATAAGGAATATTTTGGGGTCATGTATAGCTTGGGCATTCTTCCTTGCCTTTAGCATCCTTTGACCCCAAGTCCAGTAGGGCTCTTGCTTGGAGAACTGGTACTTGTTCCACTGGCTTGGAGCTCTGTTTGATGTGACTGTGAAGGGAACAGAGGTGGATGATAATTTTTCAGAGGCCTCCAGACAAGTTTCATGATGGCATTTCCTCACTCAGTTCAGTTGTAACCCTTAGGATTATAGGACAAGCTACATAGCTAAGTAGAGCTGAACATTTGGTTTTGACTCTAACCAATGGCTCTGTCAGTGATCATAACAAGGAAGCTTTGGAATGCATTCCCACGTCTAATAGAGTCTGAAATTATGGGGACCTTGGCTGCAAGGTGCATGTATGTTTAGATGAGGATGTGTGAACTGATCAGTATTCAAAATTTGGTTTTCCAATACAACCCAATCTGCTGTTTAATTCTTGATCAATATAGTGTATTGACACTTTTTCAAGAGTAGTACAGGTTATGGTGGCTGAGCTCTATTGATTGCTGGTGCTTTTCACAGGTTAATCAACCTGGTTCCGCAAGCGCTGCTTCTAAGTAGCATGCTTCTAACTTAGAATAGAACAATAATGACCACTAACCCCTCTCAAGATTGAAATGTGATTGGAATATTTGTGCATGTAAATTACTTTATCGTTAAGACATTGTGAACTGATATGATCATTGAAGTTGGTGAAATAAAAGGCATCCAAGGGAGAAAATAAAATAACTGATTAAAATGAAAGAGAATGTGTGCAATGCAGTTCACTCAGCTAAATGATAATCTTTGACTAGCAATTGTTATTCTGAGTTGTTTCCCCTCTATATCAGGCATCTGTTCATGTAGGGGTGTCAACCATGAGGTTAAGGGACTCTTATGTGGCCCTTTAGGGATACCCAATATACCCTGTTGTATTCCTTCTGCATTCCTCACGAACTAGTGATCCATCTTCAACAAGCATGCCAAGTGTGAGACAATCAGCACAGAGCAGTGTATTGGTGTGGTAGTGATGAGTTCAGAAGGAGTGGACATTTTGGTGAGAAAGCCATAAATGTAGCTCCTCTAGGGTAGAGAATTTACCTCCACAGCCCATTTTACTTTGTCCCTGCAAGAGGGTAATTGTATTACTCTTTGTAATGTACCAGTAATACTACACTAGCAAGGATTTAGTTGAACTAAAGTTATCCTGTATTCATTCCTTATCAGTTTTTATATATGTGACTTCTACATTTTTAATTAACATAGCTGCCTGTGCTTTTGCTGCCCACTTTAGATAACTCCTTCTGACCAAATATTTTCAAATTTTAAAAATAAGTCTTGGGACTAAATAATGATACTTGGTGTTTCCATTATTTATTAGTGCCCACTTTTAGTTCTTCCTGTATGTGGTATCTAACCCAATATTACTGGGGTCTTCGAACAGTACTTGGAGTGTGTTCTAATATGTGCCACTGCTGGCAACGGACAGTAGAAAGTCAGTTTGAAAGGTGAGGTATTAGAGCACTGCAGTGGCTCATTTTGCCATAAAACTGTGGCACAGAATGTGGCATGTTATTTATGATGTAGCAGTGCCTATTTGTTGTGGAATAATGGATGTGTGTCCTCTGCATCACCTAATAAACAAACTAGAAATTCTAAGGTGACTGTGACACTAAGGTGACTGTGACTCTGGGGTTTTTCAAGGCTGAATTCTGTAACCTGAATAAATTGTGCACATTAAAAGTGCATAACTACAAAATGTGCCAATATGTGCATAATTTTATTTTCTTAATCATAGGAAAGAGAAGCAGTACAGGCTAATCTTGACCATCTTCTCTTTTTCCTCCTTTTCCCCTTATAAGATTTCAGCAGGTGTTGGCTATGCACTCCCAAACTTGCTTTCACTGATACACATGCTGGAAAATTAATTTTAAACTCTGACATTCTCAGAAACTTGAAACTATATGAATAGATGACCCATCCTGGAGAACACGGAGCTACCTGGTACCATGTCAGACTATTTATCAGCCTAGTACAGTGTGCAACTGATGGTAGCTCTTCAGACCCCATCACTTGCTACCCAATCCTTTTAAGTGGAAACAGCAATTAAACCTTGGACCTTCTGGGTACCAAGTGTGTGCTGTGCCTGAAAACTAGGTTCCACCCCCTTTGCCAAACAATAATTGAATATGTAGTTAGTATGGCTTTAACTTTAATAAGCAGACTTAAAAATTGCTGTTTTGAGTATGGGTTGTGTGATATGTCAGCAGGATTTTGCTAAATCCATATTGCGACAGAGCTTTAGTTTAGAAAATGTTTTCTAAACATTTTAGGATAATTAGGTGTGATTGAAAGTTCTGAATCTGTCGTAGAAAATGTACACAGAATAATGGATATATACAATTGGAACAAGCCATTTAGGTCATTAAATCCTAAAACGGTCCAGAATACAGAATAGAATGGCCAGGCTGCTGACGAGGACCAGTCGTTATTCTCACATAACTCCAGTCCTCTACCAGCTCCACTGACTTCCAGTTGAAACATAGAAACATAGAAAACAGAGCGAGTCAGAAGGGGTCTCCCGGGCCATCTAGCTTGACCTCCGGCACCAGCCGGCTCTGCTCACAACATGCCAACCATGTGGACGTCCAGCCTATCCTTGAACACCCACACTGATGGGGCCTCAACGACCTCTCATGGAAGCCCATTCCACACCCTCGGGGTCCTGACTGTCAGGAAGTGCTTCCTGGCATCCAAATGGAACCTTGGCTCCCTTGAAGTCCAGGCCCAATTCAAGGTGCTGGTTTTGACCTATAAAGCCCTGAACAGGTTGGGACCAGGATACCTGAAGGAACGTCTCCTTCCTTATACACCTTCACAACCCTTAAGATCGGCGGGAGAGGCCCTGCTCTGGGAACCCTCCCTGAAGGAGGTCAAAAAGGCATCTACTCCGAGTAGGGCCTTCTCTGCGGTGGTGCCCAGATTGTGGAATGCGCTCCCTGGAGAGGTTTGCCTGGCGCTGAGCTTATATTCTTTTCAGTGCCAGGTCCAAACCTTTTTGTTTAATTGTTTTTTTTTAATTTAATATTTTAATTATTTATCAATCACTTTTAATTTATTTTTACTGGTTATATGTTATTTATTATATTGGTATGCACTGTTCTATTGTTTTCTGATTTTAATGATTGTAAGCTGTCCTAAGATGCCATGGATAAGGGACAGCATATACAAGTTTTAAATTAAGAAATAAATCCAACCTGCTCAGTGCAGGTATCCATTTTAAAATATTCACCTGTTACAATCTCTGCTTGAATACCTCCAGTGCTGGAGAATCCACCAACTCCTTACCTAAAAGGTTGGCCCCATTGTCTGACTGCTCTGACCATTACGACTGTTACCCTGCTGTTCAACCAAATCCTTTATTCGTGCATTTTATGCCTGTTATTCCATGTCCTACAGCCTTGGATGAACAGGTCATGGCTTTCTTCTGTGTGACACCCTTTTATCTCCTTGAATAATGCTATCATATCTGCATTCCTTATAGGATTTAGTTTCTAGTCCTCTATCATCTCTGTTGCCCTTTGATTCTTAAAGTATAGTGTCCAGAATTGGTTACAATATTTGAGGTGAGTTCTGACTAGCACAGAATAGAGTGTTATTAATAGCAAGCAGTGCTGAGCTACTTTAAGTGCTCCCATTTTATTCACACTTGATATTCAAGCACTTTCATTCATGGTTTGTCACATCCTTCTACCGAAATGGCACAACTGTTGGTACAAGCATTTAGGGGCATTTTGGGGAAATCACAGAAGCTTGGTGGGATGAAAGGCAAGACTGGAATGTAAACATAGAAGGGTATCACCTTTTTAGAAAGGACAGGAAGGGAAAGAGGTGGGGGCGTGGCTTTATACGTCAGGGAAGGGATAGGATGCAGTGAGATAGGATAGGATGCAGTGAGATAGAATGCAGCACAGATGGGGATTCGGCAGAGGCAGTCTGGGTGAAACTTAGGGGTTTTGACAGGGGAAGGGAGCTGACAGTGGGGGTATTTTATCGCCCTCCAGGTCAGCTTGAGACCCTGGACCAGGGGTCCTCAAACTTTTTCATCAGGGGGCCAGTTGGAAGCTGCCAGTGCTGGGCGCAGGCCGGAAAGGCGGTGCCAGCGGTGTGCGCAGCGCAGGGCACGCGACGAGGCAAGGTGAGGTGAGGTGCAGGTGGGCACGTGCGGTGAGGGGAGGCAAGACAGGTGCAGGCCGCAAGGCGGGCGCACAAGGCAGTGACTTGCTCACTTGAAGGTCGTTTTCTCAGTGCGCAAACCACTGCCTCCCTGCACGCAGGGTGAGGTGGGCGATGGTGGGTGTGGGTGCGGGGGTGTGCGCAGTGGGTCTAAATGGGCATGGCGGGCCAGATCTGGCCCCCGGGCCGTAGTTTGAGGACCCATGCTCTGGATGATGTACTGACAGATCAGAGTCAAAGGATATCTCGGGGGAGGGACACAGTTGTTATGGGAGATTTCAGTCTCCCACATATTAGTAGGGAGACTCACTCAGTGGTGACAGCCAGGTCACATCATTTTCTAGATGCTATAGAGGGAGGTTCTTTTCATGCAGAGAATCCAGGAGGTGATGAGGGGGGAAATATCCTTGACTTGGTCTTGACCAACAGGAAGGAGGTGATAGATGGGGTACAGATTAGGGGAGCTCTGGATGTGAGTGATCACTCCATCCTTTGCGTTGAGATAGGGGAATGGGGACAAGCAGCAGGTCGAGTACTATAAGTTGGGACTTCAAGAGGGCCAGCTTTGGCCAACTGAAGGCCAGACTGGGAAAGTCTCCTGGGAGAGGGTACTGGAAGTCAAGGGAGTTCAGGAGGGGTGGATGGCACTCAAAAGGGAGGCACAAGTCTTGATGATACTGCTAGTCCGGGCCCAATTCAAGGTGTTGTTGATGACCTATAAAGCCCTCAACGGCTTGGGTCCTGGTTACCTGAAGGAGCACTTACATCCGTGTATGCCCACCCACCCCTTGAGATCAGCGGGAGAGACCCTTCTCCGGGAACCCTCCGTGAAGGATATTAGGAGGGTAAGTACCCGGAGGAGGGCTTTCTCTGCGGTGGTGCCCAATCTATGGAATGTGCTCCCCAGAGAGGTCCGCCTGGTGCCGTCGTTATTTGTTTTTCAAATATTCAAATGCTATTTTAATTGTTAATATCATTTATTTATTTTATTTTTCAGGCCAGGTCAACTCATATTATATTGTTTTATACTGTTCTTATTTATTTATTATTGTGAGCCGCTCTGAGGCTTCGGCGAATGGGGCGGCATAGAAGCTTTCCAAACAAACAAACAGCAAGGTGGGGAGGGAGGCGAAGGAGAGTGCCGCCATGAATGTGAAAGGAGGTGGCAAGAAGGATTAGATGCAAGAGGAACCCCCATAGGAAATGGGCAGTGGGGCAAGTAGACAAAAGGGTATACCAGGAGGAAGGCCTGTTGCAGAAGGACTCTTTGCAAGGCTAAGGCTGATTATGAGCTGAGACTTGCAAAGAATATTCTTGCAAAGAAGAGCACTTTCCAATTGTGTTTGAAACTCTTACTGTTCCCTGTTGGTTGTTCGACTTAGTAAGTGCAAGGTAGTTTGCTGTCTTTTACTAAAAACTTGCAGGAAGCTGATGATTTAAAGCCTGTCCATCTATTTTTCTGTAAATATCCAGCATATTCTGCTCATCAACCCAGTTTATTTTGGTCTTCAAGCTCTGCTACATTGTTTGGAAAGAGCACTATCTTAAGCAGTTTCCCATAATGTGCTTCATGATGTTTCAACAGAGATATTAACATAAGCTGACCATGCTATGTCAAGGGTGGAGCCCTTTTCATCACATCTGCTAGTGAAGAAGTAATTCCAGTCAGGTGCTTCACACAGATCAAAATACTCTGTATTCTATTGTAGTTGCAAGTACAGAGAAACTAAAAGTAAATGTAATTACTCCTTCTTGGAAGATAAACCAACTTAGATTCAACAGATACGGGATTTCCCTGGGATTTTCTAATGAAACTAATTAGTCACATATTTAGGGGAACACTAGTTAATTTGAGTTATAACAGTGAAAAAGTCAATTTCATATTCTTACAGTGGAGTGATTCTAAAGATACTAGAGTCTTTGCTGTTTAGAAATACCGAAATAATGAATCAGGTACTTTTGGTTTTTGACACCAGGAAATGCTGTTAAATGCTAGATAATACCTGTTTGGGTTTTATCAGCTAATAGTGGCTTCTGTGGAAGTAGTTTATATAAATATTCCTCTTTTATGCAGTATGTCGTCTGATCCGCACAATAAACTCCACAAATATTTCTAAAGTGCCGTTTACAGAGATAAATGCTGACCCTTCATTGAGTTGTTTTTGTGCCTACATTCTAAAATGTGAAGTCAAACAAAGTCATTGCATTTCTAGGTATGAAAATATTACAGGAAAGCATCAGGTCGTGGGGTGGTGGCATTGCTGAAATGTGACTCACATTTTAGCTTGAGAAATGTCAGTTTAAATCTTAAGCAATCAAACAAGAAGACTTCAGACTTACTTGCACACAGTGCCATCTTTTGATGCATTTTAATTTTTACCTTTTGGTTACAAGCTTTTATTTGCAGATAAGTATGTGTATTTCTGGATGTTCATCTCTAGTTCAAAATAATGTCTTATCCTGATCATTCCCATGTGTTCATATGCCATTATTTTTCCTTCTTAACTGTCTTCCCACAAAATTAATACAGAGATCCTGATGAGAACCACAGACCATTTTGTTTTGAGAAAAAGGGCAGATTCCTGCTTCCATAAAAAAATATACTTAATTTGTTTTGGTTTTTTTTCCACATTATCTTAGGTGCGCCACAAGATGGGTTACATGACTTTCAGGCTAGTACAAAGTAATCTATATAACAGTAATTGGTCAGGGGCTGTCATTAGATGCACTGCATCCTTCCTGTATTCTGTCAAATGTCTTCTGCCTCCACAGAAGTGGCAGAATGGTTCTATTTTGGATTTTTTTCAAACAGGCTTTCAATGCATAGCAACCAATTTGTGCCTGAAGACATAGATTATTCAATCCGTATAACCTCCAAGCACACTGGAAAGGCAAGCTGTGAGCCAATACTTACTTGATCTTTAAACAAGGTGGTGGTGCTATGTAGCTGTCTTTTCCATAGCACTTTCTTTTTGCTGCCAGCTGTTTCCACCATGGTACTTGAGACCTATGCCCAAGATTCAGCTCACAATACAAGACTAACACACCCCATTGCAATCCTCCCATGCTTTGGTTAATTGCTTGGCATTTGAGTGAAGGGTTTGTTGGTCTAGTCTAACAAGTTTTAATCCTTTCTGCATACTGTAACGATTCACTAATAGAATTTTTGCAGCAGTATAGGAAACCTAAGTCGAATGTTAAAAGGACTATGTATCGCATCCAACCAAAGTGAAGATTTTATGTTTCAAGTTGTTCTTAAGGAGACTTGAAACTAATGCACTTTACAGGTGGGTGACTTGACTGGGTTCCTAAGCAGAAGTATACAAGATGACAGTGGAATGTGCTGTTCTGAACTAAATCAGTTTACTCAGTTTGTAGGCTCTCTGATGGATTTAGTCCTTCCACTGATGCAGTTTGTCCCACTAAAGAGGTGCAGTGCTTTAGTCTGAGCCAGCAGAGTAACAGCCGAGATCATCTGGTTACTTGCTTGCAAATTACTTTCCTCAGATTCTCTCAGGTGCCATGTGTCTAAAGTATATAAACACTGTCTTGAGCTCCTTGGAGGCAAAGTAGGATGGGGGGGGGGGGAGCTTCACCTAGAAGAGATAAGAGATTCTACAGTAAGGTGTTCAGCTGAGAATTTTGACTAAGAACCTGTCTTAGCTCTTATTCAACAGCTTACAATGTGATGTGCTGTACTGTTTTTCACTTCCATATTTAACCCAAAGAAACAGTGAAAAGATCCTCAACTGTATAGCTGAACTGTTATTTATCCAGTATTAACTTTCATGCCTTTTATTCTTTGCATAGATTATGTAACTGGCTTTGAAAGAGTCATACAAGGATTTCTTCTTCTTCTATTAGTGCAGGCACCTCTCACCTTTCATTCTAACCCTCTTTAGTGGATTTAACTGTGTATGTTTAATAAGTTGATTCTCTCTTTATATTACTACTTTCACAATTCTTGGGGTTTTTTAAAAACTAACTTTGACTGGGTGTCTCTGTCTTCTCCTTTCTGCATCCCACCTTTCCCTCCTTCCCCAGATCTTGCAGTATTCAAGGAGCGGCTGAGAGTGCTAACAGTAGGAGGTATGCAAATAATGAGCATTTAACCCTTCTGGAGATCAGGACTCTCTGAATAGTTGACTCTGGGCATGTGCAGCTTAGTCAAGTTACAACTTGCCCCATTTTGCAACGGCAGTATGCCTTTTCCTTCTTCAGTGTTTTACAGTAAAGCTAATGTGCATGATCAAAATGTTTCATCAGACATGCTCCCAAATTATGTACCCTTTCATTTGGTTCAGACCGGTAGCCATTTTCTCTATTGTTCGCTTGCTTTGGTTTGTTGCCTTGAGTATCTTGGAAAGCGCTTGTCATGCTTTAGCATCCAGGACTCTGGTAAAATGTCATTGTAACTGAATGTTCATCGGTGTACGTGTCCACGTGGCTCATACAGTGATACGTAGGCTGATTTCTCTTAATTTATTTTGCTGTGCAGTGTGCTCTACATAGATGCTTAACTTTTTGGCAATGAGATTCATCTAAATAACTAGGCTTCGTTATTTTTCTGTTCTACTAAGTCATTGCCGCCCCTTTGAAATCCTGCACTGAATACCTGCAGATGAGTTGAGCAAATAGGTGTCCAAATTCTTCTTTGTAATCTTTTATCTGGATCGGTGTTTTTGATGTAATGATTGAAATGAGTGATAGTAATGTAAGGTGTGGGGATATATCACACTATATGTAGTCCTTAGAATTGATCTATTTTTTCTGGGCTTCCTGGCAAGCTAGTATCTTCTGGTGGATATAACACAGCTGGGAAGTAAAGGATATAAAGAAAATTCCTTAGTACATATAAAAGGATGAATATTTTTCAATTTTGTTGCTGCTACATGATCCTATATGCTATTCTAAAAAGGTGCCTAATTTTGGTTGCATAAGATCTCTATAATTAATTGGATTGCTGTCCCATGGATCAGTTTCTAGCATCCCCAGATCAGGGATAGGTGGTAGTCCCATAGATATTTTGGCCTACAGCTTCCATCAGCCTAGCTAGCATAGCCATTGGCATCAATGATGGGGTTATTGCAATATCCAGTCATCCCAATATAAATGCTCAGAGAGAGAATGAGACAGTGGCATGATCTCCACAAAAGTCTGTTGTTGCAGCTCACCTGCTTCCAGTCTTCTTTACCATTTCATTTAACTACAGAATATTCTGTGGGATTGTCCTTCATGATAAATCTGCTACTTTCAGAACTTGTAGAAGACTGGTATTCAAGGCAGGAATAGGCAAATTGTGGCCTTCTTCATTGTGGCCTCTTATGGGCTTAAGCAGTAGCAGAAGGCCTAGGTCAAAAGAACCTTCTACAGCTCAGTGTCAGGGAGTGGGCAAGGCCCCCTGTCCCTTCTGGAGTCCTCAGTTTCTTTTTGACCACTCATTGCTTAGGTCGGTTTCACTTCTCACCACTTCCAAAATTGCATAATCATTTACTATAGACAGAGCAGAAATTTCTGCTAAAAAATAACATGCTTTGCAGTTGGCCTTTTGTAGGAATAAGAATGGGATCGTCCCCTCCTGTTGAGATCAAGAATAGAAGTCTTTTCATGTCCCCCACCTTCATCTGAAGTACAGGAACAAGGGACAAGATGTAGAACTCACTGTACTAGAAGATTCATCTAGCACCCCCATCAGCAGCCTTCTGCCTTCGCCTTGAAGCATTGTTTTGTCAAGACTCTGGTCAGGCCTTTGTTTTGGCTTTTGTCTCCCCCAGATTAGTTTGCCATGCTAATTTTTACTGGTTTCAGTAGTGATTCAAATTGTTATTCTGTTTGAACTTGTTTCTAATTCTATTTGGAAAGCTGCTTTGGGTATGTATTTGAAG
Source organism: Varanus komodoensis (assembly GCF_004798865.1). NCBI lineage: Eukaryota > Metazoa > Chordata > Lepidosauria > Squamata > Varanidae > Varanus > Varanus komodoensis. The sequence goes on from NW_025335762.1 coordinate 9,668,647, forward strand.
TGGAAATATGAGACAGAAATCCCCAAATACATTTTGTCCATAGCAGTTGTCAAACTGTCACTAGATCCTATGGTTTCTAGACAGCGTTTCCTAGAACTGAGATCAGAGACAGTACTCCAACCTGAAATCTGCAATTTGTCTCATCTTCCCCAGGCAGGCAGCATGAAAGAACTGCACCAGTTGCCTTGCTGAGGTCACTAACACAACCTTGGAAAGGGGTGCAGGGAAGGGGTATACATGAGTGGGGAAGGGAGGCGCCTGGAGAGACCATGATACAAGTAATCATGGGGCCTCCCCAACCACCTCTCCCCCAAAATGCCTTTGCTAGACTAGCAAAAAGGGACTGCGGTGGCGCAGTGGGTTAAACCGCTGAGCCACTGGGCTGGTTGATCAAAATGTCAACAGTTTGAATCCACAGATGGGGTGAGCTCCCGTGCTTTGTCCCAGCTCCTGCCAACCTTGCGGTTCGAAAGCATATAAATGCATGTAGATAAATAGATACCACTTTGGTGGGAAGTTAACAGTGTTCCGTGCACCTCGGTATTTAGTCATGGAAATGGACTGTCTGCGGAAACTGTCTGCAGACAAACGCTGGCTCTCTTGGCTAGGAAATGGAGATGAGCACCGCCCCCAAGAGTCAGTCACGACTGGACTTTAATGTCGTGGGGAAACCTTTACCTTTAGACTAGCAAAAAAGCCTCCACCACTACACCTGCCCTGCATAAGAGGAGTATTGGCCTCTGTATTTGCGGGCTTAGGATCTTGGCAATATTATTGCCCCCAAGTTAATAACCGTTAAAGACTTCATCACAATGTTCTTGTCAAGTGGCTGTATAGAGTCTCCTGTCAGTTGCTGTTTCCTTTTATATATGGTCCGTATATATGGTCCTCAGATCTTTAGCTGAAATGGCTTTAATTTTTTTCTAGCTGCTGATGCGAAAGTATTTTAATGTCAACGCTAATAATACAGTCAGTGGTCCTGGCTTGCAACAGTAAATGTGACTGGGAACTTTGCATAGTAGATATTAAAATGAATTTTTGAGAAGTAATGTCAAGATCTCCATGAAGCAGAGCCTTCGTGAGGGTTGTAGAGAGAACTTTACTTGCTCAAAGAAAAGTTCATTGTAAAATGCTCCCTTCGGGTGAGCTATTCAGGAGAGTCCTCTGCAGAACTCGAAACCTGATAATCATGCTTCTTTTGAATCTTTTGGTTCTGGGTGTTCATCTTTTAACCCTTTATTTCTTGCTTCAGTTCCCCAGTAATTCTGAATATGTGGTATAATATGGTGGCAATGTACGTTTGCAAGACTTTTTATTTTGCATTATTCTAAAATGTATCTATGTTGGTCTAAAATTATTATTAATTCTTCCCTGGATTTAATTTCTAATTTCATGGCAAGTGTATTACTTTGTATTCTGTGTACCTTATAATACGGGGGTGAGGGAATCTTGCTCACCTTCCAATCATTTTAATTGCTGCTTTTTTATTATTGCAAACCTCCTTCATGCTTATTTTGTGCTGCTTTCTTATCCCTTCCCTTCTTCACCAAAACCTGGCTGCTCTGCTGTGGCTGTCTGCAATGAACACCCTCCCCTGCTTCTTCTTTGCCTTCTCCAATCCATGAAAATCCTGCAGGGTTTTATGGCCTGGATGAATCGGACCTTGACAAGGTATTTCACCTGCCCACTACAACGTTCATTGGAGGAAACGAATCTGCTCTTCCGCTTCGAGAAATCATCCGCCGATTAGAGGTGAGAGACTGGAGGCCCCAGAATTGTTCAGATTTCATTCCTCTTCTCTCTACCCCAAATCTATGCATAACAAGACAAGCTGCAGGAACTGGAAGCGAAGAATGTGTGCACCTTCCTTGTTCTTCTCACAGCATATTTAAAATGGCTACACAAATCACTTACAGTTAAACACGGAGTCTCCCCATATGAGCTTTCATTTTCAGATGCCAAGAATAGGAAGAAAGATAGCCAGAGGCCCAGTCTCAAGTTCATTGAGCTTAGCCCTTGCAGCAGAAAGTAATGTCCAAGCAGCCTTCTAGTCAGAGGCAAAGTTGTTATCCTGGATCACTTTTTTCCTGCAACTAACTTTTTTTTAACACTGTACTGCTGTAAAAATTGTTTCAATATCATCTTCAAGATCAGTGCAGAAGCTCTGTATTCTTACTAGTTGTTGAGATTAGGAACAGCTCTGAGACTCCTGGGAGATCATGAAACTCGGTATTGAAGTTTTTAGTACATGGAGCTGATCTTTATGGCGGAAAACTGCCCCATTACCATTAAATAAATGTTGGCACCTTACTTCCCAAGTGAAACAATACATGCATTTCTTAAATATTACCTTTCTGTAGGAAATATAACTGTCTGAAACACTCCTCAGAAAGACATATTGTTCAAATCAGCCCTACTTAATTTGGTGCCTTCCAGATTTTTGGGGACTTCAGTTCCCATCAACCCCAGCCATCATGGCCAGTGATGAGAAATGCTAGGAATTGCTGTCCGAAACATCTGAAAGTCACCACCTTTGGGAACATGGGCTTAAATCCTATGTCCCAGTGGCAGCACTGATACTGATATACCACTCCTCATGGCAGTTGGTAGGAGAGTGCATTTGGTAAATGCACTTCTCAGAGCAGTATTTTCCTTGTGCCACAGTCATTAGAAGCAATACTACCATCAAGTGCTAAGAGGGATTCCCTTTTGTGTGAAGAACTTGAGCAATATGATGCCATGAACCTCTAAAAGTTTCCTCTGGGACCTTCATAGCAGTTAACCAGCTGGTGGTGTTGCTTCTGATAAGAAGTGATGCTTCTGGAAACCTACAAGGAGAAAAAGCCTGCATTGGGAGCTGCCTGTTCACTGAATATTGTGGAAGTACATGTACAGTTTCAGCTGCTCATAGGAAGTTATGTTGTACCTTAACCTGGAACGGACAGTATACTTTCAAAGCCTTTGTGAATTCCTTTTTGACAAAGATCTGTGACTGATGCTTTCAACAAGTACCGTGTTAAACTGTCCCCAAAGAATAATTTTACTGATCCACAGAAATAAACTGTGGAGAATTTGCTTCCTGATACTATTTTACTTCCTTTCCTGAACAGCCAGTGTAAGTTAAAATGCAGTTATCCAGACCTACAACAGCAATGGGAAAGTAAGAGTTGGCTATTACGGATGCTCAACTACCACACTGTGGAATGTAGAAGCAAACATTTGTGTTCTGTTATACAGTTTTTCCTGCCAGTGTGGGTCCTTTTTTTTTGCTCAGCAGAGCATAAATACCTCTGCTGCTGACTCTTGAAAAGAAAAGGGACGGGTGGGAACAGTGACACTCCTGCTATAGCTATGTTTGTGCAGAGCAGAAGCAAATACCTGGCCACTGCCCCAGCAGTGGATTCCCTAGTCCTCCCTTTCATCTCAAAGCATACCTTCCTTTATCATGAGGCCCAGAGTTACCTTCACCTTCCATTCAATAACCAGATCTTGTTTACATACTGTATAAGGTAGCACCATTTTCTAGTAAGGGAAATAGAACCATGTGTGCTCTGCTTATGTTAGCTCACAGTGTCATGTATACACCTAAAAATAATTTCCAGCGAGGCTGCTTAAAGGCCAGCCTTGCCGGCGTTTGCCAAACATTCCTTTGCTGCTCTTTTCGCAGCTCCTGCAGTCTGCTTCCTTAGTATTAGAATATGAGCACAGCAGTGCACATAGTAATGTTTTTATTTCTGTAACATTTTAACTTGCTATTGTTCAATCTTCTACATTCTTAGATGTCAACTTCTTTCTCATGGAACCTCTGCAGTACAGAGGAGTGCGGTGCTTTAGGAGGTTTACGCAGGGTGTTAGCCAGGCCAGCTGGGCCTTAACCGTTGTCTCACATGCATAGAGTAAAGTCTAAAACACCTAGACCCCCTGCACAATGTAGTGTCAGACTAGTAGTAATGATCAAGTTGTCTCTTTCAAAAAAGCTTGTCTGCATTATTGATCTTCTTATCAAGGGTCCTCCAATAAATTTCCAGCGTTTAAAAACCGCTGGCTTAGTTATCCAATGTCAGTTGAGCATTTTCAGTCATTAGGTTTGAATGAATTTACACACAGTCTTCAAGTGCTTGGTCATGATGAAGTTCAGTGGGGAGTAAATCCGTTTCTAACACCAGCATGATGCAGGTCATAGTAAGTTGGGTTTGTATGATGTCAAGGTCTGGGCTCAAATCCTTGCTTACCTGTAAAGCACTGAGTAGTCCTGAATGTCTCTGTTGGTCTGATTCAGCAGCGGGCAGCTCATTCAGATATTGCTGAACCACAAGTCTCATCAGCCTGGCCAACATAGCCAGTGGTGAGGGATGATGAAAATTGCAGTCCAACAGCTAGAGGACCTCAAGTTAACCATCCCTGATCCAAGCTTTCTCACAGTGCGTTCATGGTGGTTAAACAGTCAGTGCATATCACCCTGATTTCTTATGAGGCTTCTGATTGCAGGCTGTAAATGCAATAAATAAGATTATACTGAGACATGGCAACATATTACAGTAACTTATTTTGCACTTGGAAGTGGTCAGAACTTCTATTTTAACTTGTGTCCTTCCTTTCTGTTTTAAACAGATGGCTTACTGTCAACACATTGGTGTAGAGTTCATGTTTATTAATGATCTGGAGCAGTGCCAGTGGATTAGGCAGAAATTTGAAACACCTGGCATCATGCAGTTCTCTAATGAAGAGAAGCGCACCCTGCTGGCTAGACTAGTCCGATCAACCAGGTACTTGCATTACGTCAGCCTGCACAAGTCATTGGAACTGTAGGAAGAGGGAGCATCTCTTCCTCTGTGTTAGTGGCTTTGAAAAGTTAAGGTTTGGCATTTCATGGAAACGTAAAAGGAGCCTACCAGTGTCATTGCATGGCACGGAAGAATGAGAGCTTGTTCACCTGTGCGTTGAGGGGCAGAGACACATTTCTCTGCATAGCATATCTTTCTGAAACGTTTCTCATCAGGAGAGTCAAGATTAAAGTGTGTGCTACAGAGAGTTTCCCTACCATTAAACTTAAAGGCGCCTACCAGTAGCAGGCAGGCAGAGGTTTCAGGGGAACAGGACGGCCTAAGCCCATGATAGCGCAGGGTGGCATTGCATGTATCAGGTGACGTGGACTCCGGTCCACAAACGAGCCTGTCAGTCTGACTTGTTGCTGCATCTTCTCCTTCTCCGTGCTCATACTGCTTCATCGCTCCGCTGTTTTAACCTGCCATCCTGCACACACCTGAGAGTAAGTACAGTTGAACTCAGTGGAGTTTGCTATTCAATAGGCATGGCTAGGATTGTACTATTAGCGATCAAGCGCTGCTTTGGAGTACCGCTCAGAACTGGAGTGCTCCCCGGGTCTTTTAAAATGAAGCCAAAACATTCCACAGGACCCAGTCATTGGACATTATAATTGCTCTTCTCTGGAGCAATTTCCACTTTCTTGTGGACCTTGTAATACAAAAACATTTTGTAACAGTTATTTCTCGGAAGGCTATGTATTTTATTTGATGCTGCAGTGTGCATCTTTTCCTGATTGTATTTTTTGAGCTAAAGCAGCATTCAGGAATGTAATTATCCCCTTCCCACTCATGACTGGGGATAGTTGGTGCAGCAGTTCTACTGAATGTAGCCTAGCATGAAGGAAAAGGTCTGCTTTTTATTAAAGAAAGCCCTCAGCTGTTAATGCTTCCCATCTTTTTCTGCTTACTCTCACCTATGACCTATTTCATTGAGAACTGTATGTGATCACACTAGACATACAACTAAATCTTATTTTTGCATTAGATTTACTTGCTTTTTCCTTAAAACAAACTCAGAGCAGCTTACATTATTCTCCTTCTGCTGCTCTCTATCGTATCCCCACAACAACAACCCTGTGAGGTAGGTTGGGGTGCGACTGGGCCTAAATCAACCAGTTGACTCTATGGCTGAACAGGGACTGGAACCCAGATCCCCTGAGTCCCAGCCCTGTGCTCTTAACCACTACACCACACTGGTGTATATACTCATAGCTTTTTTATCAGGCTCCTTAGATGACTTAGAAAACTCTTGATTCTTTGCTCATCCTGTTTTTACTCTAGCTTTCCATACTTTTTAGTTGTAAAACAGGATATTTGAGAGATCCAGAAGAATATGACTCTGATTTTCTGGAGGGCAAGGATATTACAAATGTACTTCCTTTCAAAAATGCAGCTTGCCATGCCATGACCAGGTGTTTCTACTTCCTCTGTATCTTTGAATGCCCTTCTTCTTGGTCTCTGTGCATCACATACATCATGGGCTTTGCCATGGAGTGAAAGGCCTAGATGGAAAAGAAACTTCCAGAGCTCACAGCATCATGGAGTGGGCAGGGGCCCTGGCCTGCTCCTACCAGAAGTCCAGATAAAGGGAGGGGGCCCCTGCCCGGTCCCTCAGTTCCTTTTTGATAGCACAGAGTCGCATCTCCTGTTGGAATCTCTGCAGCTCTAGCTCACATTCTACTTTTTTCCTCTCTCTTTTCCTCTTTCTCTATATACATATTAAAATCTCCTCCTATCCTCTCTATAAAATAAAAATATATTTCTCCTGTCTTAGTAAAGAGATCCCCCATCACTCTCCTCCAGGACTGATCTCCCACACATTCCTTCCCTGCAAAGGGAAAAGGGAAAAAAAGCCATTTTCCTCTCTCCCTCGTGCTTCCTCCCTTCTCTCATTTGTGCAACCGCATGGCCAACCCAGCTTTCTGCCGCTGCGCCTCGTGCGCTGCTCGCCTTCCCACCATGGACAGCCACTCCCGCTGTCTCCTCTGCCTTGGCAAGGGGCATGTTATGGACACCTGTCCACATTGCCAAGCTTACAAGAAATAAACTTATTGGAAGTGGGCAACTTGCCTCGTCTGTTCTTCAGCAACATGGCCTGAGCATTGCAGACTCCTCGAAATTGGAGGCTGAGAGCAGCAAAGCATGCACACAGAAGGGCTACCATTGCCACTGCAGCCCCCTCTGTGCAGGAGGCACTGTGCCACCAAGACCACTGAGTCACCAAAAACCTTGCCGCTCATTGGATGCCTGTGTATCCTGGATCCTGGGGTCCTGCTAGAGAGAACCACCCACACCCTGAGCCAACTCTCCAAAGGAGTGCTCCGGAGCACCCTCACCACCACAAGGCTCACCTCCTGCATGTGGCCTGTCGCTCGCGCCATCGGCCTCACCAGGCCGCCATTTCTCCCGCTCACCGACCTCAACTGCAACTCAAGGCCTGACTGCTAGAGGACTCTGGGGACCACCTCACTCTTCTTACCCGAATGGAATGGCCCCTCATTGTGGTCCCCAGCATCCACATGCTCGGCGGACCAGTCCAAGTCCTAGGACCCACTCATGACAGATACAAGACCCGGGCATTGAGACGGCAGGTCAGAGTGGGAGGACCCCAGCTCCTCCAACTCCTCCGTCAACCAGGGCCACTCCAGGCCATCGGCCCCACGCCATCGCCACCACCTCAACCTGGCTGGACCTACCTGGTCTCAAGCGAACAGTGACTTTAGCTGCCGCCACCCCATGCCAGTCGACATGATCGATGCCGTGCATGCTCCCTCAGCGCCGAGACCGGATTGGGACCACCTGCTGGGGCAGCGTGCAAAGACCCACCACTCTGAGGAGGCCACTTTTACACGGCGTGCATGCACTCACCTCGAGGAAAGTGCCACCCTCCAGTCTAGCCCAGCGGCCTCCCACTGGCCTCGACACTGCAGTGGCTGCTGCCTCCAGCCCAGCACAGAGCCCATCAGGGCCTGTAGCACGAGAGGCACTCACAGCCAGGAGCACCACTGTCGCCGTTCCTGTAGTCCTCCTCAGCCTTGGCAACTGCACCCTCCACCCGGGCCTCCACACGCAACCACGACAGATCTTCATCTGGGGAGTCAGTTCAAAGTCTCTCCCTCGCTCTACCTGGTTGCAACCCCCAGTTTTTCCCTGTTTGTCCCTGGACATTCAGGCCCTAGATTATAACCAGCCCATGTCACCTGGAGGGAGGGGGAACACAACGATCACCTCTTCACCATGTTTGATTTTGCTTCTACGTTTATAATGTAACCAATGTCCTCCTTGAACTGATTTTTACAGATTCTAGCACACCTCCCACACATCCATTTCAAAGTAACCTAATTCATAATGCTTTTGTGTCATGTGGCCTTACCACAGCAAGGAAAGAATTAGATGGCTTATATTTATTCAGTTGGTTGTTGATCTGCATAGTCCTCTTTCTGGTTCCTCCTACATTTTTCTCCTTTTGAATCATGATAGTGTCTCTTTGTTAATAGTGTATTAGTTAACACAACTCAAAATAATCTCACTGAGACCCTTATGTGTGTTTTGTCAGTTGTCTTAACAATGATTTATTTTCTGCCTTCCAGATTTGAAGAGTTCCTGCATAGGAAGTGGTCTTCTGAAAAACGGTTTGGTTTGGAGGGCTGTGAGGTGCTGATTCCAGCTTTAAAGACAATAATTGACAAATCAAGTGAGAAAGGAGTGGATTATGTTATCATGGGAATGCCTCATAGGTAACTTTGGGGTAAACTATCAGAAGGGAATGAAATTTATAAGGTTATGATGATATGTTGGCATGCAAGTTGTGGTTGAATCTAAAAAGTCTGAGGTGACATCTCCTCTCTGTTGTGGTCTTGCCTTTGTGTTCCTAAACAACTTGCTCTTCCCCCAGTCTTACTACACCATTTTAAAAATGAGAATGATAGATTACTGCCCATTTGATTGCCATGAAGTCAAACACAGAACCATAAATTGCCACATGAGTTGTACATAGTAAGGTCTGTGGCAAAATTGTAAAAAGAATCTTGTTTTTATACAAAACTTACAATTTCTTTCTAAATATGATTTTGATTTTCTAGAGGGCGTCTGAACGTGCTTGCCAATGTCATCAGGAAGGAGTTAGAGCAAATTTTCTGCCAGTTTGATTCCAAGCTGGAGGCAGCAGATGAGGTGAGCAAGTTCTTTAACCTGTATACTCCTGTTTCACAGGGTTCATCCTCATACTGATAATGATTACTCAGCTTTACAAAGCAACATCTCTCTCCTTTGTCCCCTAAACATCCACTTTTAAAAGGTCCTGTGTGACTCAGAAGCTTGCCTCTAGCATTTTTACTGGTTGATCAGTGAGGGATAACCTGAGTCTGCCTTAAGACTGGGGTTATCCTACAGTTGTTCAGAGTTTTAGAAATGATCCAAAACAAAACTGTCACACATTGCTGTAGCTGAATATTAAAATGGGTTTCCCAGCCTTTCATATAAACTGAGATTCAGAAATGAATAATACAAGTTAAATTTTTGCATTATTTTCTCCTTCCATAGAGTGGTAATTTTATAAAAGTGAGCCTTGTTAGATACAAACACTCTTGAAATGACTTAAAGTAACAGTTGAATTCTGCTACAAGATTACTGATTTCTGACTGCAGCTGCTGCGCCTGCCTGCATGTGGGATAGAAGAGCGGATACTTTTTGTATCGAAAACTAATTCTAGGCAGAGCAATGCTGCAAAATCCCATCAATGTGCGCAGAAGTGAAGGCCAAAGCAAGGCAGGCCTCCAAGCAGCACCACCGCCCATTTCTCCATTCTGTTTTATATTGTGAACATCTCTGCACTTAGCTTTGAAAGAGCAGTCCATGCAATTTGGGCAAGGTTCATTCCGTTCCAAAGGTCTCAAACTGTAAACATTTTGTGGCATCTTGAGGCCCTGGAAATTCCCAGCATCGAAGGTCAGACTTCTTAAAGTCATATTTGTCCTCTCTTTTTAGGGGTCAGGGGATGTAAAATATCATTTGGGAATGTACCACCGGAGAATTAATCGTGTCACTGACCGGAACATCACCCTTTCACTGGTTGCAAACCCTTCCCACTTGGAGGCTGTTGATCCTGTGGTTCAGGGCAAGACAAAAGCAGAACAGTTTTATTGTGGAGACACTGAAGGAAAGAAAGTAAGTTGGTGGATATAACGTGTCTGGGCCTTTCTCTTCTCTTCACCTGGGTGGCCAGATTAGGAGTGCGGGGGGAGGAGAGAGATTGAGATTCAGTGCCAAGCTGCTTGTCGTGACTCCTCCTTTCTTGAGCCAGTAATCTCTTCTTAAGTAGCATCTCACCCACCTCCATCCAGCTCTGGGCATCTGAGTTCAAGATTACTAAAAGCCATTGGTTTGTTTGTTTTGGTCCTTCAAAGGTGATGTCCATCCTTTTGCATGGAGATGCTGCTTTTGCCGGGCAAGGTATAGTTTATGAGACTTTCCACTTGAGTGACCTGCCTTCTTATACAACACATGGGACAGTTCATGTGGTAGTGAACAACCAGGTGAGATGTGGATCTCTTATTATAATGTCAGCTTCTCTAGCTCCTCTTTTCACTTTGGAGAATGGTAAGCTAGATGGCTTACGAACATTCCTAGCTATCATTTTCAGCAACTGGAAATCCCAATTTCTTAGGGTTATGCCCAGGGCCTAACAGTTGTTGAACTGTTTGGCGAAAGAGCTTTCATAATGTAAAGAGAGAAAAGAGCCGTACCTCCATGGTATTTAGAATACAGAGGGCAGCTTTTAAAAGGAATAATCAGCTTAAATAATGACGGCATGAGGAACTCAACTCACACAAAAAGAAAAGCATGCAGGTGGAAGCTATCTTCTCTTTCCCCCACCACGTATACACACATACCTAATTTTTATGTGTTCTTGAGATGGGTTTTAATTGCAAGCTGCTTTGGGAGCCAATATTTGCTATTAACTTTGTTAAAATGTGTGTCTAGACCCATTTCAATCAGGCTGTCCACCTGGGTTCGGGACAGAAACTGCCTCGGTCACTCTGTGGCCTTTGTTGGGAGAGAGACCAGTGGCAGTATGGCCCTGTTGATTCTCTTGGACCTCTCAGTGGCTTTTGATACCATTGACCATGCTCTGCAGTGGATCCATTCCTACTTGGATGACTACTTCCAGATGGTGGTGCTGGACGACTGTCACTCTGCACCATGGCAACTGCCTCATGGAGTTCCACACAGTTAAATTAATAATTAAATGAATGAGTTATATTCTCAGTGGATTCTGGACCCCACTGTTTTGTTATCAGTGCCTAAGCAGTCGACCAGCTTTGCATAAAGCATTTTCAGTGAAGGATGATGCATTAATGGAGATCCAGAGAAGTTCTCCAGACTCTGGGATTCTTGCTGAGCATGGCTGGATTGTTGTCCTTTTGCCGTAAGGCAAAAGTGTTTTTATTTATGCCCTTAACATATTGGCTGCTCTGTTGCTGAAGGAGTTTTCTTAAATGTTTAGTACTTATTTTGCTTCTGTTGGGCATTAGTTGTATGCTTAATTGTTCCAACTATTATGTTTTAACTGAAGATTTTATTTCTAATCCCAATTTGATTTTTAATCTCAGTTTTATTGTTACCTTGAGTGCCATTCTTTGGCAGAAAGTCAGCCAGTAAAGTTAAGTCCTCTCACAGCTCTTACCCAGTGCCTTAATTGTTTTCATGGTTCCTTCTCATAAATGGTTTCTGTTGTCTTCTCCAGATTGGATTCACTACTGATCCACGCATGGCTCGGTCTTCTCCATATCCAACAGATGTGGCCCGGGTTGTTAATGCACCCATTTTCCATGTCAATGCTGATGACCCAGAGGCTGTGGTATATGTATGTAATGTGGCAGCCGAATGGAGAAATACTTTCCACAAGGATGTAGTGGTGGATTTGGTAGGTGCCACTGGCTCTTTTGGGTATATTGGGAATGAAGTGTATAAGGAAATAATAGCTCTTAAAGAAAACATCAAGCTGAAATCTGTGGAGAAGTGTGATTATTCAAATGCATTTTAACGTGACTGGGGTGGGATGGGTGCTGTTTACAAAGAAACAAGTTACAAATCACAGGTGATCATATCAGAACAGGTATCCAGAAATTATTTATGAAGTTCTTCTGCCAGCATATGAAATCAATAAAGGCAACAATAAGGACAAAGATCTCCAAAGCCAACCTGAATGACATGAAGGGGCAAGACACAGGCTGGTTGGAAGGAGTTCCAGAGTGTGGAGGCCACGGCTGAATAGCACCCTCTCTAGTGCACTAAGCCAGGGTTAATGTCCCACAGGGAAGGAGGAGGAGGAGGTTGCTGAGAATAAGGTGGAGTTGCATTTGAAAAGAGCAGAAAGTGCCTCCACCTAATTTTTCATCATCGCCCCCGAGGCCATAGCCTGCTCACTCAGCAGGATCTCTTGATCCTCTTTAGAGCATTTGCACGGAGAATGTCAGAGTTGCCAGGGAGAGGAGGGAAGAAAAAACAATATCTGCCTCCCCTTTCAGGAATTGGCCTCTGAATCAAGATCATTTTGTTTCTGGGAAAACTTCCCAGTGAAAATGGTTTTTTGCTAATATGAGGTAACCATTAGTCCCCCTGAACTTCTATCCATCAGTTATTTCCAGCTAATTAATAAGCTTGGGAAACTATTTTTTCTTTGGAAGATGGAAAAATATAGACCGACTTAGTGAGGTGTGTGTTCTTCTTTCAAATATGCCAGGTATCCTACAGGAGAAATGGACACAATGAGATGGACGAGCCAATGTTCACTCAGCCATTGATGTACAAGCAAATCCGGAAGCAAAAGCCTGTGCTGCAGAAATATGCCGAGACACTAATTTCACAAGGAGTGGTAAACCAGTCTGAATATGAGGTACGTTTACCTTTGGCAATCTAAGGGCAGTGATCTTAGCAATGTCTTCTCCACTTTTCCTCACACACGCACGCACTTTATAATGACTGAGTGGGGAGGAGCATCAAAGCTAAAATTGCATATGCAGTTATACAAAGGAAGCAGTCTGTCTGTACAATATGGCAAGGTTATCACTGCTTCAGGTGGGCTACAGGATGTAGCAGAACTATTCAGTATGTGAACTGGAGCGGAAAGAAGGAAGGTTATAAATGAAACAGAAAGAGGATGTTGAAAAAGTAATTGGGGAAAATGAACCTCTAAACAAAATATCAAAGATGCATAAAAATAGCATGTGCCTATACTAATAACATAGTAGTCTTAAAAATAGAAGTCCTGACCCAGTGGTGCTGTCACTTCATGGCCTGGGAGTTCTTTCCTACTAGAGTCAAGTCAAGTAGAGCAACTAAATCTTAATTCATATTTATATTGTGCAGCTCATAATCACCTTACAAAACTTGTAGGGAGATCAGTCTCATTGTTCCATGGCTGAAAAAATCATGTGAGGTGATGTAAATGAAGATGTGTTACAATTGTGATCCTATCAAACAGTTATCTAGTAGTTTTCTTCTATCTGCAGACTAAGAACATGAGTTGGCTTGTGCAGGAGGGAAAGTCCCCTGAACACTGCCTCCTGTGTTGCATGTAGAGGAGCTGTTAATCCTTCCTTCATATATAGAAAGAGTTTTTGGGAGGGAATTAAGGATCAGAGGAATGTACCAAATCATGGCATGCATCCTCCAACCACCACTTCATAACTCCTTCTAGGACTGTTTAAGGCGGGCATAAAGAATCTCTGGGCCACACGCAGCCCACCAGGCCTCTCATTCCAGCCTTTCAGGCTGTTCCCCTGCCCCATTCCATTATTAGCCCAGTTCTACAGCCACTATGGAAGCCAATTAGGCTGCTGAAGCAAGATAGAGCAACCAGAAGGTCTAAGCATATGCTACGTACATGTGACACATCAGAAAATGTGCATATGACTGAGGACACAAGTCCTGTGCCTATATTCTACCCTTCTGCTGCCAGCTTCTATGTACAATGTACATACAGAGCCTTCAGTTTTCCTCTTCAGGGTCTCTTTGCCCTAAACACACACACACTCAATCTATCTCACTATTTCTGCTTCCATGGTATCTAGGTACAGACCTGCCTTTGTTTTATTTTGTTTTTCTCTAGATTGTCCCCTCCCTCCCCACTCCTGCTTTCTGGTTAGCACATGTTAGGAATGTGAAGATCAGACCACAATCCAGCACTCAGTGGACTTCCTTCCTGTGCTCAGCCCTGGGCAGGAAGTGAGCCAAGTAGAGATCAAGTCCTTGAAGATTCAGAGGCTAGCAGTTAACGCTGGCTCAGAAAACAGTTTTTTCCCCAAGATCCCTGTTGCGCCAAGCCCTGTTGCTAAATTGTGGCGTTATGGTATTCTTTGCATAGGCTGCAAAAAATAATGGACTACTCCTTGGATACTGTTGACCCAAAATTATGTTTATGCATTTCAGGAGGAAATTTCCAAGTATGATAAAATCTGTGAAGAGGCCCACGCCAGGTCCAAGGATGAAAAAATCCTTCACATCAAGCATTGGCTAGATTCTCCATGGCCGGGTAGGTTATTGGCTGCTTCCTAATGGCCTCAGTGAAGCACTAATTCTTCTTTCAATAGATTATGCTTGCAGTTCCTGGCACTAAAAAGAGAGATACTTGCCCAGTACTTCTGGTACTGAAAGTCCCTTACAAGGGACCAAATGCAGTAAGCGTTACACATTTGATAAACAACTGCACTTTCATTGAAGAGAAGGGCATTTGCTAAACAAGTTTTGTCCTTGCTGCAGATGCTCTGGAAAGGAATATCCTGTTCAGCGGTTTAGCTCAGAATACTTTATTTGCCAAATGTTTTCTTCTCAAAGGGAAATCGGCAGTGAACTTTTTTAGATACTATTCCAGCACTGAAAGCTTGCTCCTAGGAATGTCTGTATCAGCCTTGAATGTGCATTTCTTTATTTCCCCAGGTTTCTTCACTCTGGATGGCCAACCCAGGAGCATGACCTGCCCTTCCACGGGTCTGAATGAGGAAGATTTGGTCCATATCGGAAAGGTGGCCAGCTCAGTGCCTGTCGAAAACTTCACTATTCACGGTGGTACGATTTTCTAAACCTACTTTAAGGATGAGCAATTCTCACAACAACCATGAGGTGCGCCATGTATGGTAGACTTTTTAGACTGCAAGAGGAACTAGGGGAGCAGGCACTGGAAACAACTTGGGGAGAACAGCCTGCTAGTGAAGTAGGTATTGGCTGTTCCGCTGTGCCAGTGATCTTGTACTGAGGCGCTCACATGTAGTCCAAGGACTGTCGGGAGCAGCCAAGGGAAATCCTCGAGAGTCATAGTGTGACACTAGTGCTCTTGCACATCCCATTGTGAACACAGGTCACAGTGGGTTAAGGAATTGTGATATCCTTGAAGTTCCTTCTGGACAGAGGTTCAGCAAGTGTTTCTAACTGGAACGTTAAGCAATTTGTGTTCTCTGCTGATTCTTCTAGTTTTCATGGATATGTAGGCATTCCTTATGTCATATGACTCACTGCACTTTGCCTTGACCTAATATCCCAGTCCATTTTGTTAGCAAATTAAGGTAGAAAGAGATCTTCCAACTGATCTTCTTCAGCTTTGACATTCCTACACTCTTTCTTTACTCCACCTTGATCTTTAACATTCTTTACTACTTTACCATACACTCACTAAAACAGCAATATTTCGAGACATCTTAAGGGCCAAGTCTGAACATGAGTGTAAACAATGTTGTCCCAGGTATATAGTTTGGAAACAGCCACTGTAGTTTCTTCAAGGCAGGCTAAAAACACTTTATCTCTGCAGGTTTAAGCAGGATTCTGAAAACACGTGGAGAGATGGTTACTAACAGGACTGTAGACTGGGCCTTAGCAGAGTACATGGCATTTGGCTCTCTCCTTAAAGAAGGAATCCACATTCGACTGAGTGGACAGGATGTTGAGAGAGGAACATTCAGGTAAAGTATTCCCTTGGCTGTATCTGACCAGCTTTTCCTTAACAGACTCTGAGAATTCATGTAAATCCATAACCTAGAATGTAATCCATAAAGTTGGGCGTGAAAAGTACTGATGTTTGTAGTGCTAGGACCACAGTAATTAAAAAAAGTGTTTATTCTTATGAACAAAATCTGTACAGACCAGTCTAAATCTATTAGAATCATAAGGCAACGTACTTAAATCCACTAATCGCAGCGGGTGTTTAGGTGGCCCTAAATGCATAGCATTGGGTCCCATTTCTGGCATATGGCAATTGCCCCCTTGTGCCTAGGCAACGCAGCTACTGTCAACCGGAAGAAAATGAGTTGCCTACCGTATGCCATACGTTACTGACATAAATATGTGTGGGCAAATGGGTTTTTTGAAATTTCCTGACTGCAATCTCCTTTGCAAGCTTGCTGTAACTAATTAAATTGTTCACCACTTGGGCAACATTTCCATTGACTGTCATTGCGCTCCAGCCACCGGCACCATGTCTTGCACGATCAGAACGTTGATAAGAGGACTTGTATTCCCATGAATCATCTGTGGCCCAACCAAGCCCCATATACAGTCTGCAACAGCTCTCTCTCGGAATACGGAGTCCTGGGTATGTACCTCTCACCGCTTCCTACAGGAATCAAGGGGAGGCTGTTCTAATACCGTCTCCAGTTGCTCCAAAGAAGCACACGTTTCTCATTTGTGTCATTGCAGGATTTGAGCTGGGCTTCGCTATGGCCAGCCCCAATGCCCTAGTGCTGTGGGAGGCGCAGTTTGGCGACTTCCACAATACAGCCCAGTGTATCATCGACCAGTTCATTTGCTCTGGACAGGCCAAGTGGGTGAGACAAAATGGCATTGTGCTTCTACTTCCCCATGGGATGGAGGGCATGGTAAGGAGGCACTTTGCTCATCAACAGCCTTTTGTCTTTGCCTTGCCTTTATATTTTGGATAGGCTCGTACTAAGCGTTTCCCCTGATGAAAGATGCGTCTCTGAGATAGAACCTCACCAGGCTGCAACAGGCTATAGTCCAGTTTAGCAGACTTGCCACCAGTTCAAGTCTGTCTATGGCTCATGGATATAAGGTCTTCTGGACTCTGTGGCAAGTTCTGAACCAGACAAAACAGGAAAATATGGCTACCTTTACATATTTCTGTCAGATGGTTGAATTTGGACTCGGCTCTCAGAGTAATAATATAATCGTGGAATTATAAAATGAATGCAGTTTTTGTTTAAAATACCCAAGGGAAAGTTTTAATCCGGCTCATTGTTCACAGGGCCCTGAGCATTCTTCCGCCAGACCAGAGCGATTCCTGCAAATGTGCAATGACGATCCAGATGTCTTCCCGGTGCGTTGTATCCCTTAGAACACGCTTTCTCATCCTTTCTTTCATTCCACTTATGCACATGTGCATGTCAATCCTATTTTTTGCAGTTTTGAGAAATGGTTTCTCTACAGCTTATCAGTCAATAGTGCATGGAATGGCTGCTCAATCCTGGGAAGTGAGGCCCTGTCCCAGAATTTTCAGTGAATCTTGATGATAAAATACACTACTTTGACAATGAAGGTCTTACTGGATCCTTCACTAGCAGCTGAAGAAAGGTGTGGTACAAGAACATGCAACTCTTTCCAGCCACTTCTGAATGTTCGTTGTCATTCTCCTGCAGAAACTAGATGACTTTGAGGTGCGCCACCTGTATGACTGCAATTGGATTGTAGTGAACTGCTCCACACCTGCAAACTTCTTCCACGTTGTACGGAGACAGATACTTCTCCCCTTTCGGAAGCCGGTCAGTATGAAGAATTATTTTACTAGCACAGAAATGGATGTAGACTTTCTCTCCCTCACTATAATCACACACGCCCCAGAGTCAAGTAGCCCTTGGTTCCCCAGTCAATGGCAAAAGCCAGAGCATGTATCTGTAGGAATTTATTTTCATTTATGACTGCATAGAGGAAGCAGCGGAAGCAACCTGAATGTCAGTTTGACTGCCAGGATGTTCTACTGATCTTTCTGTGCAGACAAAACACTTGGTTTGCAGGTAACAGCCCATTTTGTTGAGTAGGATGGCACAAACTCTTTAAACTGAATCAAAAGAAAGTTTATCAGATAGAAACCTCATACTTGCATAGTAGAATAATGCAAGAAGATTAAATAGCAATCTTAGAAATGTGCCTAAGTTCGTTCAGTTGTACCAAGCAGTGCTGATGACTTCCAGATGTCAAAAGTTACCCATTCCAATCTTAACCATCTAATCTTAACCCAGTCTTCCATCAGTAATCTCTCAATGTAGAGTTTGGTGTTTGGAGTTTGGTTGCTGTTCCTATGTTACACAGAGTGTCCGCATTCTACGCATGTATGCTGGGATCCCCATTTCCAGCTAATTGATTGGTTGGATGTCTATCCTGCCCCCTTAGCCACTGTTGAGAGTGTCAGAGAAGCCAAAGCAAGGCCACCAAGAAGCCAGGCTCCCTCATTAGCCTAGTTGTCCAGCAGAATCCCCCCACTGGAAAACACTGTGTATTCTAAATTTCTGCATACATGGTGAATTATTATGCTTATGTCATAATTTTAAGTGCTTATTCAGGAAACATTTCCATCCCAGTATTGTCACTAACTCTGCAATCCTTTCCCTTTTTTAGCTGATAATCTTCACTCCAAAGTCACTGTTGCGTCACCCTGAAGCTCGATCCAGCTTTGATGAGATGTTGCCAGGTACAGGGAGCATGCGGGGGGGGGGACTTATTTTGTATTCCATGTCAGCTAGTCAGGTGACATGATGGCCTAGCACTGGGACAGCTGTGCCCCATAGTAAAACCTGAGCTATTTCCCGTGTTGTTGGCAAAACAGGAAGGTTGCTGGGAAGCTGTTAACATTTAGCTGAGATAACAAGCAGCTTGTGTTTCAATTTTTTTTACTGTGATTCCCATAGCCAGCATAGCCAAAGGTAAGGAAGGATGAAAGTGTTGAGCCAAAACATCTGAAGGGCCACAAGTCATCCACCCCTTTACCTGTTCCACTTGTCACTATATAAGAAACTCCACCCTGGTTTCTGTCGTAGCTTGCTAGGAAGGCCTAGGAGAAATTCCCAATCAACACTTCAGGTGTTATCAGTGCCCCATGACATGCTTCTTCGATTCACTTGGATTTTATGTTCTAGAGGTGCTGAGACTCATCAGCTGGGGGAAGGGGTTCATCACTCATTCTTAGAATTGGCCAGTGGCAAATAGCTATCCCTTTCCAGACAAAGTATAGTCTTCCTCGTGGTCTCTGTGCATCACACATACATGGGCTTTGCCACACAGCATATGGCCTGGATTGGAGAAAACTTCCACAGCTCAGCATCACAGAGTCGGTGCAAGCCCTGCCCCTTTCAGGGGTCTGGATAAAAGTGGGGGCTCCTGCTGAGCTATGGAAGTTTTCCAGGCCTTGCGCTGCATGGCAAAGCCCATGTGTGTTTGAATGCACAGACGACCACAAAGAACAACTACACTTTCAGGTAAGGAACCTGCCTTTTCGCAAAACTAGGAATACAGTACAGCCACCTTGTCTGTTCTGCCTTCTTTCCTAGAGGGCACTGTGACCCTTAAAGAGAGGGCAGTACTTTGTTTCTGAGTCTTACGTATGTGTAAGCAGATGTCCTTATCATTAAATGATGCCTGCAAAGGTAGTTGTTGGAACCACTTTTGGGTCCTTGTTCCTCCTCTGAGAGGCAGTTTTCTTGAAGGGACAGTGATATGCATCTTACTTGGAGGAAGAATCGGTTTTCTATGGCTGCTTGTACCTGATTCAGGAATGTTGATGGCTGCTGGCATTTGGCCTAAGCAGCCCAGGTTCGGTTTGGGAAGCTGGGAACCAGAGTTCGCCAAAGCATTAGCTGCAGAGCTGTTGTCATAATGGTGGTTCTAAAAGCTCAGTTATGTAAATAATAATGACATCAAAGAACAATTTGGTTTACTTCCACCAAAATTGTTAGTGCATTAATGTTAACTGTGGCCTGTCATTATACCAAAGCATCACCATTTGAAGCAACTGCCTCTCATTTCTTGGGTTTCCCCCAGCCTCCGCTCCCCTCCCATTCTTCCGGCTTCACTGTGTTGAATTTTTGTTTGTAAGCTCCTCGGGACAGAGACAGCTTTGGACTGTATGAAGCGCCATGCACCGTGATGATGCCATGTGACTAATAAATAACCTTGTTGCAGGCACACATTTCCAGCGTGTCATCCCAGAAAGTGGCCAGGCTGCACAGAATCCAGGGGGGGTCAAGCGGATTCTTTTCTGCACTGGCAAAGTCTATTATGAACTCATTCGAGAGCGCAAGGCCCGGGAGATGGAAGCAGATGTGGCCATCACAAGGGTGGAGCAGGTGAGGCACGTGTGGGAAATATGCTTCTGTGGCTTGGAAGTTGACTCTAAGCAGACCACTGCCATGGAGCATTTCAGATCCCAGCCTTAAGCGTAAAGGAATCTTAGGGAAGGAATCTGCTATATTTCAAATGGATGTTCCAAGCACCCTTCTCCAAATAATCCTTCCAAATATTGCTTTGGATAGAGTCCAATCACGCTTGGAAGGTTCATTCTAGAACCGCAGCTGAGCTTTGTGGGCCACAGCTCTGAAACGGAGCCATTGCTTATGCAGGGTAGCATATGATAAACAGCTGACGTTCGTCTCTGTCTTAATGATGGCAGTTATTGGCAAAGTACTTGAGGATTCAAGTTGGTGAGCATCTTGCATCAGCCCTTGTGAGTTTGTTGCCTGCCCACCTGGTGTATGAGCAAGGGTAATTTTTTTAACTAATCTTCCTTCACTTGCAGAGGAAAGGGATTTATGCCAGTGTTATTTCTGCAAATCCCCCTTGACCTGGAAAGGCACCTCAGATTTCAAAGACCATAAAATTGCTGGGATTGAAAATAAAAAATCTTACTAGCTCTGTAAGCTTCTTCTTTGGATAAAATACTGAAGCCCCACTCCTTTTACCCCATGGAACTTACAAACCAAATCACTGTCTGCGATGTGTATATATACAATTTGTGTATAATATTGACCAGTCATAAACCTTCTGAATTAGAGGCTTTTATATATTATATTTTTATTCTACCTATTTCTCCTGCAAGGAACCCAAAACATCTTACATAATTCGCCCCCCGCTACCTTTTATCCTCACAGCAACCCTGTGAAGTTGATTGTGCTGAGATCAGCAACCAGCCCTAAGCCACCCAGTAAGGACTGGAGCTCAGATCTCTCGCATCCCTGCCCAACACTCACCACTGTACCACAATGGAGCTCTCTTCTCTCTTGCTTGCAGCTGTCGCCATTCCCCTTCGACCTCCTGCTGAAGGAATTCCAGAAGTACCCAAATGCAGACCTTGTTTGGTGTCAGGAAGAACACAAAAACCAAGGCTATTACGATTACGTGAAGCCGAGACTCCGCACAACCATTGACCGTGCAAAGCCTGTTTGGTGAGTGCCCTCTTTACATGCTTGGGTGAGTGTGGGGAGGTCACGTTTTATACGCAGTGGGGAGGACATTATAGATGCTGGAACACTGTGCATTAGCTAGGCTTAATAATCGATCACTGTGGGATGGAGGTATTCTGCAAGTGAGGGGGCTTCACGTGGTTCCTGCTTGCATAGCAGAGCCCCTGCCGTGTGGGTGCAGGCTAGGCGAAGAGAGCGAAGGAGGTGCAAGACCAGCTCAGTCCAACTGCAGAGGAAACAAAAGCCCAGGCATCACCTGGGCGATAAACCCAGACAAGGAGGATCATGAAGCTGTGGGTGAACATCCGGTCTCCCCTGCTTTGTTTCCTTTAGGTATGCTGGACGTGAACCTGCTGCTGCACCTGCAACAGGCAACAAAAAGAACCACCTGACTGAACTGCAGCGCTTCTTGGACACTGCCTTCAACCTCGACTCTTTCAAGGGCTTGTCCTAGATGCTCTTGGGACTGGTTCTGCAGCACACTCTGTGTATTTCTGTCTGTCTGCTCATTTCCTTTCTATGTCCTTAACTATAGACCCTGTAAACTAACTTAAGGTGTTTATTATTAACCTCTTGTTTGCCGTTGAGGAAATGCCTCTTCCATAACCTTGTCCAGAACACGTGCGTGAAGTTCTCTGTACGCTGCAGCTCAAACCTCTGGAACAGTTTCGTGTCACTCCAGCACAAACTCATGTCCTTTATGAAGAACCATAGGATTAGTCAGCTCCATTGCTCCAAACCTGAGGGCTTTGGATCAACTGCCTTCCAATGAGTCTCCGTGTTGGAGACTTACGATGACTCCACATAATGCACAAATCATTGTTCCTAACACAAAAGTTACTGGGGAAAAAGTCACTGCATTTGGATCCCAAACACAAACGTGCCTCCCTGAAGGGACAAGAGGTCTGATTTTCAATTCACTCCACTTGTCACCTTATTCGATCCTTGTTTGATCTAACTTTGTCAGTTGTGTCATGAGGGTCCCCCTTCCTTAAGCACTGAAGATTCTGAGCTAACACATCAAATCACTGTGGCTGTTTCCTGTGGTTTAGCAACCTAGCGTTGTCCATACCGAACACACAGATACCCCTAGTTCAGTCTTCTGCAGAAGGTTTTCTTCCTCGAATTAAGGTGTAATTTCCCTGCCAGGCACTGTTCTAGCTTCTTATTTTATAAAGCTGCAGCCTTTAATAATATTACATCACATCATGCATAGGAATCTGTTATTTAGTGGAACCCAAGTTCTGTCTTACAAAGTCACCATAGCCATACCTGTGCGGACCTTCAGGGTTTACTTCATTTCAGGCTGTGATTCTGTACTTTAAGAAAACTATACTAGGATATTTGGAAATTCACTGGGTTCTCAGAAACTAATCTCACTAATGAGAAAAGCTTATGTAGATGCTTAGATCTTTACAAAAGTGCATCCTTGCTCTTACTGTAATCCTAGTTCAGGAGCATTTCAGACACTCTGTTCCATTGCTTGAGCAGAAGGGTAACTTTCCTTTCAGTATATGGTCAGGTTGCACTTTCTTTTCTGAGTTTCAGGTAAATCTTTTCTAGTTTTTTTTTCCAAAATGTTCTTCCATAATGATGATTTCCCAGTGCTTAGTTCGAATTTAATAATGTTTTCAAGTGCTACTTAAGCTTATGGAATCAGCAAATGAAATAAGTTTTTTTAAGGCTCCAAGTCTATTCTTTGCCCATATTAAACTTTTGAAGAGTGCTGGATCATACCTTCCCAGAATTACTGATATCTAGCCTGCAAGAAACATTTTGGTGTCAGGGTTTCTGACAATCCACATGGCTTTCTGTCCACAGAGATACTTGTACCACTAAGCTCAAGCATGGATGTCAACATCCAGTGTTCTTCGTTGCTGGACGGACGTGTTGCTTGACCTGTGTTCTCTTTGCACTGTGGACTTACACCAGAAGCAGAGGTTAAGACTGCATGCACTTTTGATAGGAGGAATGGCTTCCACCTACTTCTTGTTGAGCAATTTTGTAATTCAGGAGAAAACAAAGCACAGCCCAAATAGCAGGGACACTGGTGAAATCAATTCTATTTGATCTCTTTAAGCAGAAAGGCTTTGAGGCAGTTCCAGACATCCTTTCTTTGAGCCTCTCCACCTGTCATCTTCTGCCTTTCAGGGGCTTCTCAGGAGCTGAGCACATGCTGTGCTGCCAGAACAAGGCCCCCCTCAGCAGTTAGCCTCCTAACATGAGAGTTGAAAGTTTATTCCAGGCGAACCCGCGAGTTTCTGCTTCCTTACTTGCGCGCACAAAGAAACATCCTGATCGACCATCGCAGTGCTGACGTCCCTCGTCTCCCACCTGAAGCCGCAGCCTCAAGAGCAACCAGAGCAACCTTTGTGCCAGGAACTGATGCTATTACTTGGCTCCTTTTACCCATTGCAGGTAACCGGCTGCTGCTTCCAATCAGAGTCATTATGCAACGGTCTGCCAGTAATAAAGTGTACCTCAGTGCTTTGGCTGTTTCTCTGCCTCCACGCAGTCAGCACAGTGGCAATGGCAGGATTGGCGTGAATGATCGAGGGGCAGAGCTGTGAACTTCACAGTGCCCGCCTTGGACTCGGCACCCAGGACAGGTGAGGTCACACCTCTACCTTAGCCTGGCTACGTTTTCTGTGTCAGCCTCCTGAGATTCGGAATGTGGTCCGTATGTGCTGCCACGTCATGGTGGAGCCTCCTATTCCCACCCCGCGTTTGAACTTTGTGGCCGGCCTCAGTGGGAGCTGTCCGGCTTGGTGTCCACCTGGCTGACCTCTGGGCAGTTTTGAGAGAAATACAGCTTTGTCTGTCCTTGCCGTTCTTCCCTGTGTGCTGCCAGCCACACCATCTGCCGAATAAAGCCTTTTGGACAAGGCGTGGGTGTCTGCGCTGTTTCACTAGTGGGAACAGCACAGTCCAAAGCGACTCACGCTGCTAGACGGGCAGGCTGTGGCTTTATGGTTACTTATGGGACTACAGCGTTTGCCCTTTAACTTTGCAGAAGAAAACCCTGCTGTCAAAGCTAAGGGCTGGTGGGAGAGGAAGATCACGTGTTCTGGGCTAGTGCTGCCCTGGAGCGCTCTTCAGACTTATGGCCTAATTTATTTATTTTCGTTTTGAAGTAAAAATCAGACTGAGATGTGGTCTGGCTTAAACAATAAAGCCTGATCTCTTCTGGCCAAAATGCGTCCAGCTTGCTGAGTCGTCTGCAGATTCATTCTTTCACCTAAGGTGCCCCCCTTTTGAGGGCAGGTGAAATACAAACTGGTCAGGGCCGATTCAATCTGCAACCTTGTACATTATTGTGAAAATGCTTTATAGAATGCCTTGAGTACTGGCAGGCCAAATCCTTGTCTTTGCTTGCCGGAGGTAATTGTTGCTGCTCCCTTACAATGAGTCCACTTTGCCTCAGATTGGAAACCAGCACTCACCAAAGCAAGACCTCTCACTCAAAGCACCAATGCAGGGATAGGGCACCTGTGCCCCTCCTTAGCCTGCGTAGCCCATGGTAAGGGAAGATGGGAGTTGGCATCTCCCAGCATCAGAAGGGCAACATGCTCCCATTGTTGCTGCAGTATAATTTTTAAGTGACTCTGGCTACTTGTTGGTTCAAAATTGGGAAAGGAGCATGGCAAGGCTGTATACTGTCACCCTGCCTGTTTAACTTATATGCAGAGCACATCATGCAAAAGGCCAGGCTAGATGAATCACAAGTCGGAATTAAGATTGTCAGGAGAAATATCAACAACCTCAGATATGCAGATGATACCACTCTACTGGCAGAAAGTGAAGAGGAACTAAAGAGCCTCTTGATGCGGGTGAAGGAGGAGAGCGCAAAACTTGGCTTGAAACTCAACATTAAGAAAACTAAGATCATGGCATCCAGTCCTCTCACTTCCTGGCAAATAAATCGGGAAGAAATGGAGGTAGTGACAGATTTTCCTAGGCTCCAAGATCACCACAGATGGTGACTGCAGCCAAGAAATTAAAAGACGCTTCCTCCTTGGGAGGAAAGCTATGGCAAATCTAGACAGCATACTAAAAAGCAGAGACATCACCCTGCCAACAAAAGTACGTATAGTCAAGGCTATGGTTTTTCCAGTTGCAATGTATGGCTGTGAAAGTTGGACCATAAGGAAGGCTGAGCGTTGAAGGATTGAGGCCTTTGAATTGTGCTGCTGGCGGATACTCCTGCGAGTCCCTTGGACCGCAAGGCGATCAAACCAGTCAGTCCTAGAGGAGCTCAACCCTGACTGCTCTTTAGAAGGCCAGATACTGAAGATGAAAAATACTTTGGCCACCTAATGAGAAGGAACAACTCATGGGAGAAGACCCTGAAACGATTGACGGCAAAAGGAGAAGGGGACAGCAAAGGATGAGGTGGCTAGATGGAGTCACTGGGGCAGTGGGTGTGAGTTTGGGTGGACTCCAAGGGATGGTGGAGGACAGGAGAGCCTGGAGGAATGTTGTCCATGGGGTCATCATGGCTCGGGCACGACTTCGCAACTAACAACTGGCTACTTGAGAATTGCTGACTTCGCTAAATCCTTATGAGATTTCCTGAGGAAAGGCTCTCCCTTTGAGCTAAATTCTTGCCTCTAACCCCTCCTCTAAAGGCACATCTTTGTAATAACCCCGTAAAGCTCAGAAGTTCCAATATTAGCATAGTAGCCCTAAGCTGAACTGAACAACAGCGTTGCCTTTAAGAGGGCAATTGTATTTGAAGCAAGTGGGCTCCCGTGCAAATATTTTCAGCAACAGAATTGCAGATAGCACCTCCCTGGAGGCAAAGCAAGTATATCTCGAGGTAAGTACTGTATGAATGGTAGCAGCTACTCCTGGGATTCATAATTAGCCTGACTTGTTGAAATAGGGTGTTTTCTGCAAAAACAAGTAGAAAAGTAGCTAACTTCAAGAACCTTCATGCTCAACCTGGCTTAATATTTACCAAGAGGAAGGGGAGACAAGTGGTGGGACCCTTTAATAAGGAGGAAGGGGTTCAGTGGCTGATGTGAGGGAAACAGGCACAGATGCTAAATGACTATTTTGCCTCTGTGTTCTCACCAAAGCAGGATGGGAGAGATCTGCATGGGGGATCCAATGAGGCTGGGGATTTAGGGGCACAGGTTAGAGTCTCCATCCCTCACCCCAGAAGATGAGAAGCTCCTCAGGGCACTGGACATTACAAAGGCGCTGGACCCTGATGAGTTACATTCAAGAGTACTTTGGGAGTTGGCGTGGGTTCTCTCACGTCCACTGGCCTCCATTTTTGAGGCCTCATGGAGAATGGGTGAGGTTCCAGAGGACTGGAGGGTGGCGTCAGTGGTCCCAATTTTCAGAACGGGTAGTAAGGACATGGGGAATTATAGGCTGGTTAGCCTTACATAGGAAAGACAATGGAAAGGCTTATAATAGCGAGAGATCTAGTAACCCTAGATAGGGAAGGGAGGTTGTCAGCCACACAACACGGCTTCTGCAAAAACAGGTCCTGCCAAATGAACTTTGTGGAATTTTATGACAAGGCTTTGAGCTGGCTAGATGGAGTGGATGTGGTTTACCTGGATTTCAGCAAGGCCTTTGACAAAGTGCCCCATGATATCCTGGTGGAGAACCTGAGGAGTTTTGGGATACACCAAAGCACTGTCCAGTGGATTAGGGCATGGCTGACTGAAAGCAGAAGGTAACCATTAGCGGGGAATCATCGGGATGGCGGCCAGTGACAAGCGGGGTTCCCCAGGGCTCTGTCCTGGGGCCAATCCTGTTTTTTCATTAATGACATGGAAGAAGGGGTGAACAGTCTGCTGATCAAATTTGCAGAAAACACTAAAACTGGAGCAGTGGCCACAACTGAGGAGCAGGTACTCCAGATCCAAAAGGATCTGGACAGACTATGGAAGTGGGCAGGAGACAACAGGATGGCATTTAATGTGGATAAGTGCAAGGTCTTGCACTTGGGGCATAGGAATAGGTGTCATAAGTACAGGTTAGGTGACAAGTGGCTGGAGAGCAACACTTGTGAAAGGGACCTCGGGGTACTGGTTGACTGCAGGCTAAACATGAGCCAGCAGTGTGATGCAGCAACCAAGAGGGCGAACGCCACCCTTGGTTGCATAGCCAGAAGTGTGGCTTCTAGATTGAGAGAGCTATTACTACCACTCTATACAACTCTGGTGCGCCCACCACTGATATATTGTGTTCATTTCTGGGCTCCACATTTCAAAAAGGATATAGCCAGGTTGGAGTCAGTGCAGTGTAGGGCCACAGGGATGGTGGCTGGATTGCAGGGAAAGCCGTATGAGGCAAGACTGAGGGAAACAGTCTTTTCAGCCTGGAGAAGAAGAGACTCCGAGGGGATCTGTTGACAACATACAAGTACGTGAGGGGGTGTCACACCGAGGTTCTGTATGACGCATTCCTACCATTCAATCTGGATGGTAGGAAGTACTTCCTGATGGTTAGGACCCCTAGGGGACCTCTAGTTTGATTCTAACAGCCTGCTGGAGCAGCATCATTTGGAGACTTACTGGGGGTGACCTAATGCTACATTGCATTCATTTTCTCTCCATCTGACTGAAGCCCTGGTGCTTCCAGTTACATGTCAGTAATGCTCACAATTAAGAGATTGTACAGTGCATTTGCGATAGCAATTTCCACTAAAAGCGCCCCAGACTAATGTAGTGAGGGCAGAGCTTCGGTTGAAATTTTGCCGCAGCTCGGGTCTGTTTGTATACCTTAGCCTCAAACCTTTCTCCTTCCTCATCTGTAATGAAGAGGAAACAGTACCAGTGTACTAAATGGAGTTGTAAAGATCAGATGGAATATTTAGTATGTTAGCAGCTCTCATCCAATGGGAACAGGTAATAAAGCAAGGGTGTATGGCTCTGAAGCTGAGTATTAAATGAGTATTAAATGAGTAAACAGGAAAAGTTTAATTGCCACTACAATGGCAGTTTCAGCTAACACAGAGATGTAAGTCTATCTGATTGTTTAAAGTGGCGCTGTTTTGAATTCCCCATAGTTAACATACCTTTATAAGCCTCTTGCAAGAAAGCTATGGCCTTAGATTTCAAGTCTGGGCTGTCTGTTTTTTTCATATTCATACTACTGTAAATATTAGAGCTAAAGCACTGAAATATTTTCTCCAAGGATTTTACCAGTGTGTCCTTTGCTTCAAACAGCTGCATTGTCCCTATAGATTTAGAGCTGCACAATGTTTTGTTTTTAATATCTTCCTCTATCCCATGGGCTTAAATCAGTTTTTCCAGACGTTAATAGTGCTGTCCCCATGAGACCGACATTCTAGGGAATCACGTTAATGGGGGATAAGGCAAAAACAACATGAGAACCACTTCTGTGTGCTTTATTGAATGCCCCCACCTCACCAAAAATTACTAATCCAAAAAGCAGAGTGCCCTGCCTGAGGCCCCTCGTCTCCGAGCCTGTGAAGAATTGTATTTGTCCTTCCTCAGCAAAGTGCCTGCTCTTGAACACTCCACATCAGTCCACGGACTGGAGTGAGTCTGCGTGGGGCCGCACCCCACTCGCTGCAGACCAGTGCGGGGGCTGGTGTGCGCCACCACCTGTTCCTCATTTGGTATCATGTTCACGAGGGTGCGCTGATGCCACCGGGCGGGGAGGGGAGGCCTCAGCAGTCCCTGGGGTGGCTTTCCTGTTCCTGCTGGTCCCCAGCTGTGGAAAGGCTGAAAACCACAGCACCAGGGTATCCACCAGCCTTTTGAGAGTAAGGCAGGGTACGTCGTGCAGGAGTGCATCGCTGTCTTGAGACAGGCAAAGCTCTTCTGTGTTCTGCCAGTATCTTTAAAGTAGCCCCTGGCCCTTCTTTGGGATTTCTGAGAAATGCACAATGCAGCCAGTCACAGGCCCGGCATCTAATGCCGTGATGCTCATGACTACCTACATTTTTTTCTTACTGTCATGCTCTAATAGGGCCACTAGATGGCGGCAAAATGTTAGGACAGATGTGAGGTGGTGTGTCTTGGTATGGGACGAAACATCTAAACGGGAGTGGGTGGATGCTTTTCTGCCCTGTAGAGCAATTCAGCCACAATTAATGTTCCTAACATGAAATAAGATCCCAGTAAAGAGAAAACACACTTGCTTAATGGAATCTCTCTTCCTGTGAAGCAGCTTAGTGGTTCCTGAATTACAATTAAAAGAATTGTCTGGGCAATTTTATGCTTCTGTTTTGTAGATCCAGAAGTGTTTTGTTCACCTTGACGAACACACTGGTCTCCCCTCCATCAAGAACAGGAAGACTAGGGGCTGTTGTTTCCTCTTACTGGTAGAATGATGCCAGTAGTCGTACTGTTCCCACGCAGGTGATGGGTTATTTGAGGCTCACCGTGCCCTTTCAAACAACTCATACTGCCTGGGTTAAGATAACACAGCAAGCCACGTGAGTGAGAATAGTTAGGAAAAGCCAGCTGGCTGCCACCAGCGAGCATGGCCTGGCCAATCAGCCATGACAGCTTCTTAAGGATAGAATGGTAGTGCAAACTGGATCGCTCCATTCCTTAACTTTGCATATGATTAGCTCCCTGCTTGACTGCAGTATTTTGCACCAGGTTCTGGCTCAGATTTCTAGTAAAACAGCAACAACCACCACCCAACGGACCCTGCAAGCACTGACTGCCATTTTCCTTGCAGAAAGACTCGGTCTAAATCCAGTGAAAGATGCTTCAGTGCTGCTCACCTGCTGGATCCAATAACTTGCTAATCCAATAGCATGACGTGTGGAGTAGAACAGTACCTCTTTGGGATCCACCCCCTCAAACCACAAGCAGGAAGGAGCACTGGAGCGCCTCTTCCGAAGGACCCCCCCCCTTAAGTCTTTTGTACCCCCCTGGGGTGAATGCCACCCCTTGCAATGCATAAGACATAATTAATGTTAAACAAATTCATGACAGGGAACTGTCTCCATGGAGGACTGAGAAAAGGTTAGCTACACCCCCTTTCTTCTAGATATAACTGTTCTTTTTGCAGCTAACCCACCCACTTCCCAAATCACTATATTCTATATTCCCAACATCCAGTTTTCTTGATTCCACCCCCCTCCCAAAAAAAAGCTTACATCTGAACTCTTCTCAATCAACTCCAACAGAATAAGAAAATAGTTACTCTGTTTCTGTTTATTTCTGTTTACTTACTTGTTACTTGGTGGTTACTAAGGGAGAGAGAGGGGAAATCATGAGACTTGAGAAGAAGCATGCAACCTGGTAGCCCAGTGAAGGAGAAAATAATGCCTTTTCAAAGGACTGGTGGAAAATTCCTTTCAGTTTGCAACACACACAAAGATGTATTGCTTGGAGCTCCACATGTGAATATCTGTCCACCAAAAATCTTCACAGATTGCAAATGTACATCTGTCTTGCTTCTAATTCAATTGGTTCATATTCCTTAGTTTCATAAATCTTGTCCATAGCTTGAATCAGTCCCTCTTCAACCTATAAAGAAAATTGCACAACTCTCTTGCTTGCTCACTGCTTACTTTGTACAAATTTCCCGTTTGCTCAGAGCATACAGCAAACAGGACTGGGAGCTGGGATAGACGAGCAGCAACCCAGCACCTGGCGGATCTCCCCATTTTCAGTACTGCTTGCTCGCTCACCTTCGATTTGCACCAGGTCTGGACTGGGATCTGGCAACTAGAGTTTGTCTCAGGGGCACAAGTAACACAGCGGGGACACAAGTTGCCCACCTGCCCTAAATCTTTTTTTCCATCTGGGACCTGTAGGCTTCCAGTTGTCCTGCATCAGCCTCGACTGGAGTGCAACAGCATCTGGAGAACCACAAGCTGCCTAGCACTAGAGCTAGTATAAAGTAGGTGTCCTGAGCCAAGTTTCCTCCTTCAAATCAGTCCCAGGTTGTTTCCTTGCAAATATACTTTATTGCCTCTGTGACAAATCGCAAATTTCTGAGCATGCAGAGAGCAGTCCCTTGACCTCCTCTAGAAATTCCCTCTTCGAACCCTCCCTGTGAACACACCTGCGTCCCAGCACTTTGCTGAGGGCTCCCTGGAGGCAAGCACGCCCTCCCTCTGTGCTCTGCTCATCTACGTGCACTTCCGCCTCCGCCAGCACTTCGCCATGGGGTCAGACTCAGAGGGAGGTGGATCGTCCACACCTGGGAGTTCCTCAGCCCCAGCAGCCTCTCCCATGAACTGTCCAGCTCGGCGAGGTGGGACACCTATTCTTGAGCTAATCTCCTCTCTCTTCTGTTGCATCCTTGTGCTCTAACCCATGGTCCCCAATCTCACTGAGATTTTTCTTGCTACTAAAAGAATGGGACTCCAGAACCCCTTCTTGTCTAGAAATTGCTCACAACATTTACCAGCACATTCGAATCTTCCTTCTCCCCAATCCCTGTCCTAAGTTTCGGGATGTTGTTCCCATAGCAACTGGCTACTACTTTTTAGGTAAGGGAAAGGTACCACCTGGTGACTTTAGACCAGTGTTATATGGGAATGGGTAGTGCTGTTGTCCTTTCTCCTCAAAATGCAGTTTCTAAAACCTTTCTAGTGTTTAACAAGCAAAGCAAAACTAGTAATTTTGAATGTATAGGCATTTAATTGTATGAATACTTTACAAAGCTTCAAGGTTGCAAAAATATAATTCTCACTGTCTATACTTTCTGTGGATGGTGGAGGACAAGAAAACCTGTAGGAATGCTGTCCGTGGGGTTGCAAAGAGTCGGCCACGACTTTGAAAGAAGCAAACAGCTTAAGAGGCTGTTACTGTGTGGGTGTTCTTGCCAGAACACTAGTTATAGCAAACATTGGTCAGAAACTGGATTGCCCGTGGGGCCTGGAAGTCCAGATCAGTGGAAGAGGCTGCTCAGGGTTACCTGTATTCCAAAAGGCAGGGTCTTTATGATGGTCTGCACATTTTGAAACCAACATATAGCCTGTCCTGATATGTCCTTAGGCAGTTTTGCCTCCGGAGTATTTTGTGCAGGCCCAGACATGAATAAGATACCCCCAGCAGGTCTGTTTGCAAGCCACTGCCATTGCTATCGTTTCTCTGTCTCCTGCATCTGGGCCCAACCTGCCCCTCTGCCTGAAAGGAGCTGGCAAGGCGAGTGCCGGTGGCTGGGGAGTGATGCTGACCAGGCTCCGCTCGACGAGCCAATGGTCTGGCTCAGTATTATCTCTTACATGGTGTTTCATGGCACTTTATGCTAAGTTTGTTGTTGTAACTGTAAATCATAACGTATTAGATAAATATCCCGCTTTTTCTTACACCAAACCCAAAGTGGCTTGCAGATTCTCCTGCTGCTGCTCTCAGTTTTATTCCCACAAAAACCCTGCGAGGCAGGTTGGGCCGAGAGTCTGCGACTGGCCCCAAATCACCCAGGTGGCTCTGTGGCTGAGCAGGGCCTTGAACCCAGGTTGCCTAAGTCCCAGTCCCCCTCTCTTAACTACCACACCATACTGGCTCTCAAGTAAGTGGCCACATCCTATGTTCTTATGAGAAGCTCTCAGAGGCAGCATGTCACTTCCTTGCTGAGATGGAGACAGAAGGCTTAGTGCCCACAATCTGCAGCCTTTCACTGAAACCAACTCCTGCGAGGATCCAAGCCTCAGGAGAGCCGTTTCAGGCCCTTTCGCTAGTGGGGAAACTATAGTACTGTGAGGAAGGGAGGGGATTCGGGAAAGGGCCGCCCCAATTGCTGAGTTTAGCTCCCAGACCAGAGGTTCTGCACCTCTGCTCTAAAAATAAGGGCTAGTCATGTTTTTCAGTTCCATGTGAGCATCCTCTCCCTTGGGTACCCTACAAAGGCATCTTAAACATGAAGCGGGGCGGTGGTGGTGGGCACGGCCGGCAGATGTTTCCCAACCACTGTGATTGGGGGAGCGTTGCTTTCTCTGCTGGGATTATCTGTGGGAATACAAACCCTGCTACTATCAGGAAGGGCTCCTCATGGTGAAAAGGCCATATTGTGTAAACTAGTCAAATGATCATCTCTCCATTTTAGTCAACAACAGGGAAAGGGCTCTTGCTAAATGTTGTCATGTGTTTGCATGTGAGGGATTGCTCATTGCCTAGATAGAAAAACAAATAATTAGGGCACTTTTTACTATTTGGTTTCCTTTGGACAAAAGGCAGGAGGAATGTACAAGGAAGCAGTGTGCGGAATGGTTAGAGCAGCCTTCCCTAAGCTGCTGTTTGGAGGGCAACTTCCAGAATTCCTGACCACTGGCCATGCTGACCCGGGCTGCTGACCACCATCTAGAGAGCACCAGGTTGGAGAAGGCTGGGTTAGAGTATCAGATCAGGATTTGCAGTTGTGGGTTTAAATACGTAGTCAGCCATGAAGTTCACCCATGGCTGGTCTTCCTCTGTTAAGCCTGCCTAGAATACAAAGTGCAATGAACTCGTTCAGCTCAGTGGGGGGAGCTATTCCGGCTAACTTGTCTTTCCTCGCAGAGCCCCGCCGGAGCAGAGGTGAAAATGCCGCGCTGCCTCATTCCGCTCAGCATTGGCCAGCAGGCAGTGAAGCGCTGCCGTGTCGCCTGCCTCCAGCCTCCGCCCGTTTCTGTGGTGTGCTCCTGGTTAGCCTCCCTGAACACGTCCCTGAGGGCCTGCAGAAACGCTGAAGGGGTGCTCTGTTTCCCCGCAAAGGTGAGGCCCCCAAGGCAGGTCCTGACAGCAGATGAATCAATCAGGCCACCTGGCTGTGCTCTGCTGGCTGTGCCTAGGGGCACATTTGAAACAGGAGGCAGCACAGGTTGGTGACGCCCCGCAGGTCCTTGTGTCCCCAGAGAAGCAGGCCAGCAGGGAAGGTGCGGGGTCACAGGAGGGGTAGCTGCATTTTCGCCTGCTGCAGGGCCTGGATCTCATTGCTCTGTTGGTGCTCAGGGTGCAA
Organism: Varanus komodoensis; assembly: GCF_004798865.1. Taxonomy (NCBI): domain Eukaryota; kingdom Metazoa; phylum Chordata; class Lepidosauria; order Squamata; family Varanidae; genus Varanus; species Varanus komodoensis. Next base: position 9,702,827 of record NW_025335762.1, read on the forward strand.
GGCAGCCTCAGCAAACTGTCAGCATTCAGGGTGTGGGTGGTGGACTAGCAGACGGGGCATCATGGCCCAAGCAACCGGGGCTGGTCCAGAAGCAGAGTCAGAAATAGCCCTAAGGTCAGAGCTGGGAGCTGAAGCTCAAGGCAGAGGCCTTGTGGGAAGCAAACACAGTCAGACAAGCCAGGAAGGAGGAAGCCAAGATGACAAGCCAAGGGAAGCAGGTATCTTGAGGGCTGGAGCCAGATCACAGGCAGAGCTGCAGAAGCAAAGTCCACGAACTAGGAGCTCTTCAGCAACATAGGAAGCCTTTGTTGCCAAAGCAGCTTCTGAAGGGAAGTGCCAGTTCTTCTGAAGCTCGTCCCCCAGGGCTCCCAGGTGGAGCTCATGAGAGCTCTGCCAGCTGCAGTAGATTGGGGTAATCATCCTGCAACTACCAGGGTTGCTGTGCTGGACCTTGACCAGCAGAGGGAGCTCTGGAGCTGCCTTGGGTTCTGGCAACTTGTTTATTATATTTCTGTACTGCCCAGTAGCCTCTAAAACCAGGGTATGTTTTCCCCCTTTCTTTCTGCTTTGCTCTTTCCTAAAACCCTGCAATCCACTAACCAGAACCTGGTGCAAATGACAGACATTTTGAATTAAAGAATTCTGTGCCTAGGCATTTGCTAAACATCAGAAATTAACAGAACGCACGGTCCTTCTTTCACCCAAAGATTCATTCCTGGGACTCCAGGCTTTTTCTTCATGTCATCAATATAATGTCAGGCAGGGCGAGAAGTGGGCGGTCCACCCACCCGTGCTTGCACATTTAGCTTCTGCCTACCGCTGTTTGAAAATGACTCAGGAAAATACACTCAGTTCTTTTCTGGATAGCCCAAATGTGTTTTGTTCCAGTGGGTGGTGTATTCCCCCTCTCCATCGTGTCTTGGGAGACTAAATTCTCATGCTCTCCTACAAGGTTCATGGGTAACCTCACCTCGTTCTCAGTTTAGTTTCTTCACATCAAAGGAAAGGTGGGAGATGAATTTAGCCTACTGGTTATTTATCAAGAACTTTAGGAACGCCCCAGTCAAAACAGCTGCCCTCTGAAGCAGTCTCTCCCAGCCTGCTGTGAAAATTGCACTGGGATGGAACATTTTGGACAGTCCCATTTTTAGGCAGCCTGGCGTTCTGGGACTTTTTTGCTGTCTAAACTCTCATAGAATTGTATCCCCAACATGGACCACTTCACTCTCTTCAAAAATGTTGCAAGCCAGCCAGCCCCACTGCCTCTGGGGATCCTCCGTCTCATTTTACCCCAAATACCCGCCCCAAAGTCCTTTTCCTGCCTCTAGACCCCAAGGAGGGTACCCCTTATGATTAGGAACTGGCTGGCTGTGCTTCTGATTGTCTGACAGGGAAGACTGCTTCTACCTTAGAAGCTATTTGGCTTTAAAAATGGGACTGCAATGAAAGAGATACTGAACCAGACCATGGGGAGATGAAAGTACTCCACCAGAAGCAATGCTGGGACCATAAACGATTCAGGGGCAAGGTCCAGAGAACACAAACCTGCATCTATTTTGCAGGTGCAGATCCATATCGATTCCAATTTAAATGTACTCCAATGTATTTAAATTTCACACAAGTGGAAGTCAGTCAATTCATTTCTCATTGAAACCCCCTGAAATAAAATACATTCTTTAATCCATTTGTACTCCTCCCCAGATCACCTCACATTCTCTTCAATTACAATTAATTGGCAATCTGTCTCTTCCACAACATGTCTCTTCTTTCCAACTGGATAAATTGATACCAATATCATTTCCCCCCAAGCTTGCTTGGAGGAGGGTGGTTTTGGGAAGAGGGGGGACTGCGCATCTTCTAGAAAATCCACCTTTGGTACAGCAATTAGGCTAAGAAAGAAATATTCCATAAATCCTGGCATAAATGGACCACTGTGGCCCTGAAGAAAATATATGATTTAGATACTATCTCCACAAGTGGGGTGAATGTATGAACTCAAACCTAGGGATGCAGGTAGAGTAAAAGGAACTTTATTTTACAGCAATGAAGAGCCGCGCTATGTTACACCTGGCACCACTCATTTGTTGACTAGGATCCAAATCCCTCTCCTCTGGGGAGCTGTTCCGGTTTGGAGTATCTTCACGTCTGCCCGTTATTCTGTGTGCCAATCAGTTGGATTTTATATGACCGTAGGGTCAGTCACTTTTACCAAGAGGGGCAGAAATAGAACACAGAGGTCACGTCAAGCCTATTTTCACACACATGAACAACAAAAGCCTTAAAAGCCTTCCCTGTAAGCTTGTTGGCAGTAACTGTAAAAGCAGCTTGATCAAATTGCATAAGGATCTTCAACCACAGGTAACGTTTCTTCAAGTTGAGCTCTAATGGACAATAATTTCAAAAAAACTTAATCTTTCCCTGGGACCAGCATACAAGCGATAACATCTTCCTGCCCCCGTTTTTACTGGGAGCATTGAAATGTCCTTCCAATGCATCCCTTCAGGGATCCCATCTTCTGGACACCCTGAGAGCTTATCAGCAATGTGGGGGGTCACCCCTGTCCCATCCAGGATCAAGGTGCTGGAATGATGTTCAAGCATCTTGTTTGGTTTGCATTTCCCTGAGAGCCTTGCTCTTCTCTGCCTGCCCCCCCCCCCCCGCCATGTACAAACTATAGTTTGCCTAGGGTTCCGACTCTGGCTTTAAAAGGGCTTAGATAAATTCACGGTGCAAAAGCCTATTAATAGCTGCGAGTTGTGACCTTGAGTATTAGGAACTGTATTCCTATGACCGCCACTCGCCGGGGACCGCGATGGGGAGGGTGCCACTGCGAGAGGGCATGCCTCGGGCAGCTGGCTGGCTGGCCCCGCTGTGAGCAGGACACCGAAAGAAGCAGACCTGTGCTGTGATCCAGCGCAGCTCGTCTTATAAATGCTGGTTATGTTCAAATACATTGCACTGCAAGGGCAGTGCTAAAAGATGTCAAGTCTACCTTGACATAAACGATTCCCCACCACTGCCACCTATAGTTCCCATAAATAATGCAATTATTTCAAACGGCAAGAAATGTCTATCTGCATGAAATGGCCATGGGAAAATATTGTTGACAGTTATTAACCATTTAAAGTGCAAAGCAATTTAAAGTACTAGCAATTTCTCCCGGTAGCTAATACAGGTTATTTTTCCTCAGGCTGGTATAGTCAGATCACGCAATTTGATTTTTGTTTGTGTATGTGTATGACAAGGAGGGAGCTGCTGTTGTTTTTATCTCTATTGTACTTTGAAAACTGTATGCTGCTGGTTTTATACTGTAGTTTTAAACTTTTAAATGTTACATTTATTATGCTGCATTTTATGGTTTTGAGTGTTGTGGAACGGCAGGGAGCTTCAGCTAGCTGGCAGTGTAGAAATGCATTGTGGTGATTCTGATTAGGTAGCATTTATTCAACCAGAGTCGCCAGTAAGTGCGGAGCACACTTCCCAAACTGGTGCTTTCCAGGTGTGTTGGACCACAACTTTCTTCATTCCTAGGCCGCATGGTATGCTTACTCTGGGTGATGGGAGCTGTAGCCAACTTCTCAAGAAAATACTGCTTTGGGAGGGGGGAACCCTCATCATGGCATAATAAACCCTTTATCATCCATTTGATTTGGGAAACTGAGGCGCCTCAGGGTTCAAGCCTGAAAACATCCGTGAAATTTACTATATTTACACATGTCCTTTGTTTTCAGAATTGTTGCTATTGTTACTTTTATGTCTATACCACCCAGTCAGGTGAAGCTCTCTGGATGATTTGCAACAGCTCGGGTTGCAATCAAAAAGCCATGCTGTTTCTGGGAGACTCCACATCCCATGCTCTTCCCCCGTTTTCTGTCCCCCACCAAAAGCCACGGAACCTGCCTAGTCCTCCTTGGAGGTCCTGGGACCTGTAGTGCATGCCAGTCTGGAAGGCGCTGGGTTGGGGAAGGCGCCTTCCAGGGGGAGTCACGTCGCCGCCGGATGGGATGGGACAGGGGTGACCCCCACATTGCACGGCCCATTCTTGCACGGCGTCTTCCTGCCCACTTTCGCCCCCCCCCTTGCCCTTCTGCAAACTTTGATGCTCTCCCAGACCTGCCGGACACTTTTCTCATGTCCTGGCTACGTGAGGATCTACTCCTGGAGAATGTGTTTGCTATTAGTGTGTTTGATTTCCCATAGTGAAACCGATGCCCTTCAAGTTTTGTGAGTAGTTTGCTCGCCGGCTGCTTGTAGTCTTACAACCAACAGTGTATACAAGGCCAATCCATTCCCTTGGTTGCCATCAGTGCCAGGTTCAACGTGGTCAACAGAAAATGGGAATTATAGCAAAAACATCGGGAAGGCGCCAGTTGAGGAAAGGTTCTTTGTATATGATGGGAACTATAGCAAAAGAACCCTTTGGATCAGCAGAGAGGGATCGAGGGATGTGCCCGCCTTGGTGGTTCTCTATAAAAATTATGTGTATTTTATCCCCCCCTTCCCCCATTCCAGAACTCGGCATATTATTCCCGGGTGGTCTCCCCTTCAAGGACTGACCAGACCAAACCGGCTTGGTGTCAGCCAGGCAGCTGCTTCACTCGCCTTCAGTCCCACGGCCTGAGAAAGGACGAGTTCACGCAGATTTAAATTGCCACCCTCCACACATAAAGGACCCTTAGGCTTGTCATTATCTCAGCTTAGCCCAGCGCATGGCCCTAAATTGAGGATCTAGTGGGGGATGCCGTTTGCTGGCAGAAGGGCGGGATAAAGCGCAATTTTTAGTGCTTCATGCATCGTCTCCTACAGTAATTGGTGTTGTTTATGTTCCATTTTTCCTCTAAGGAGTAGGAGTCGAAGGAGGCAAGCATGGCTCTTCATTTCCGTTTCATCAGCACAGCACCTCCGCCAGGTAAGTGAGACTGAGAGATTTGACTGGGACAGAGCCCGAGCCCGCCCCCCACCCCGTGGCTGGGTGGGGAATTGAACCTGGGCATCCTCAACCCCCGTCTGACCCGTGAGCCCAGGACTGGGGGGCTGTGGCTGCCCCCGCTCCTCGCCGCCGCCGCCGCCACCCCCCCCCCCAGCAGTCCCTGACCATCAGCAATGTTGCTGAGATCTAGAACGCAGCAAGAACCAGAAAATCACAGGTGCGTCTCCTCCTCTTCCAGCCCTGCCGCCCGGCAAACCGAATCTTCGCAGGAACCCTGCAGAGTAGGCCACCGAGCTACTTGGGGGGGCGGCTAAGGGGGCCCCGCCTCGCTCACGGAGGTCCCCGTCGGCGCTGCCCTTGTTCCGCCCGGGCTGCGGCGGCCGCAGGAGCGCCCAGGCTTGCCCTCGCCCTCGCCCTCGCGGCGGCGGCTCCCTGGGCGAGCGCCGCCTGGGCTCATCGGCGGGGCGACGAAGAGCCGGTGGCAGCAGCGCCCGCTGGTTGTGCTCAAACCAAGCCCCGGGCAACCGCCATGCGTGGCCCATACCCACCTTCCTGCTTGGGCGAGGAAGGAAAAGAGGAGTCGGGCTCCTCGCCTTTCCTCGCAACGAAGCGCTTTCCCGACCGCGATGGACTACAGCCCCCATCATCTCCGGGCGGAGGTCCTGGGACCTGTAGTGCATGCCAGTCCGGAAGGCGCTGGGCTGGGGAAGGCGCCTTCCAGGGGGAGTCACGTCGCCGCCGTGCAATACTGGGCCGGGCCCATCTGTTGCAATCGCAGCGAGGCCCCGCGAGGGCTGGAGGGGGCGCTGTTGTTGGGTTGCGCTCTTCTCGCAACTGTGTCGAGGTCGGGCTGGCTCCGTGGGGCTGAAGGGGAGCGCTCCAGGACTGCCGCTTTCGCCTGCGCATCGCCGGGAACCGAAGATGGAGGCAGAGCGAGACGGGGGCGTCCAAGGTGCTTCATCGTCGGCCTCCCCTTCTGTCTGACTGCCCCCTTTCACCCCGATCCCGGGAAGCTTCGCCCCGGCAAACCCGCCCAGCGACAAGCGCAGATCCCCCGGTCTCTCCCCATCCTACGCAGCCGCGCGCGCCCAACAGAGCGCCTTTCTCTTCCTCGCTCCCCCACGGCCTTCCTCTTCCTCTTCCTCCCGCTCCTGCCGAGCCGGAGATAGGAGCTCCATTGCTCTAGTCTAAGAGTCGGGAGCGGAGGGGGAGGAGGGCGCGAGGGCGATGAATATTGATGAGGCTGCCGGGCTCTATTGTGCAACTGGAGCTGCGAGGGGAAAGCAGAATGGAGGTGGGGAGCCGCGATGCGCTCGTAGCGTTGTGGTTTCGGCGGCGGCAGCAGTAGTAGTAGCAGCAGCAGCAGCAGCAGCAGCAGCAGCAGGAGCGAGCGAGCGAGCGAGCCGCCGCCTGCACAGGGGGCTTTGTTAGTTGCACCAATCGCCGTCCGCTCAGTCCCCTCTCTCTCCTCCTTCCACCGCACCCAGGCAGGCGGCCACGATGGAGCAAGGGCAGCGAGATCTCTGAGAGAGAAAGAGACGGGGGAAAGCGAAAAGGGAGAACGGCTCGCCGGAGCCTTCCTCCTGCTGCTCTCCGCTCCGGGCAGAGAGGCGCCGAGTCCCCGCGAAGCAAGAGGAGAAGCGCAGGGCCATTTTTCCTCGCCGCTTTTTTTCTCTGAACGTGGCTCGGCTCTGGCTGCCGGGCAGGCACCTCCGCAGCGCCTCGCAGGTTGGTGGTGGGTGAAGGATCCGGGGGCAGAGGAGGAAGGGGTGCGGGAGGAAGGGCTGGAGGGAGATCGGGTGGGGACACCTGGAGGGGCCGGCAGAGGAGGAGAGCCGTGAGTGTGTGTTTGTGTGTGTTAACCCCCCTCGCTGTCTTTCTAAGCTGTGTTCTCCAGTGTTTTGCAGCGCCAGCTTTGCTGGGCACTCCTGGCTCTCGCTCGCTCTCGCTCTCTCTCTGTCTCTCTCCTGTGTGTATGTTTTGTCCATTCTGTCGACTGAGAGGGTCTTGTGGTCGCTGAGACCGGAGCGAGAGAGAATTGTACAATTCTGGGGGTATCCACCCACCCCCACTAGGCTGCCATGTTTTATTGTTCCTTCTGAAAGGTGTCATTTTTATTTTTTGGTTATTAGCTCGGTCTTCTGGGGTGGAAGGTGCGCTCGAGTAGGGGGCGAGTCTCTATGGCAACAGAAACTGATACCACGGGGAGACCTGGGCACAGCTGGGCATGGCAGGCTCTTGCCCTGAGGGAGGTGGCACCTGGGGGCTCTTGGCGGAGAGCACCTGCTGCCATGGCCAGCTGTCAGCCCTTGCGGACGCTGGAGGTTCGGCTGGAGTCCCCCGTGCGCTCCCCTCCCCGGGAGAGATGCCGTTCGTGGGGCTCGGGACGAGGTGGCCTGCGATGTGCCTGTGTGTTTGTTTTCCAAGCAGGAATGTTGGATTAGCACTTGGAAAGAACCCCCCCCCTTTTTTTTTTCTGTGCTCTTCAGAGAAGTTAATTGTGGAACGGAGGCCACTTCGGTCCTCGAGCTCTAGTGCCTTTCGAAAGACACCTGGTAGTTCAGTCTTACCCTGCCTGTGTGTTGGACTACAGCTCCCACCATCTCCAGCCAGCATGCTGGGATGTAGTGGGAGTTGTAGTCAGCACATCTCAGGAGTGTTCTGTTGGATGGGTTGGGAAAGTCAGGTGTTATGAAATGGAGTGCAGAGTAAGGCTTCATCAGTTCTCAACAGCTGAATGATCTTAGCTGTGGAAAAGTCAGGATGTAAGGTAGCAGTCATTGTGGTGGGTGAAAGGCTGAGCTTGAGTGTGTTTGTGTGGGGGGGGCGGTGTTCATGCACAACACTTCTCTGTATGTGTGGCCTCCTTTAGTTCCCCACATCTTCAGAATTCCCAAGCATGAGTTCAGACGGAATATTTGTATGGAAGATGCAGTCAGGGCAGTGCCTGAAATAAATCTGTTAATCTGTACTATTCTGATATTCATGCAGTTCCCATCTAGTCTTGCAAGCTGGGTGGTATTTTGATATCCCGTTAAACAACAAAAGAGTCCCTGTTCTGCACTGGATTTCAGTCCAGGGGTGGGATCGCGCCTTTCTCTTGTTTTGGTACTGTTTGTGGTCTGCTGCTTTGGAAGGACAGGTCTGCAGCCAGTGTCTGCTGTCTTCCGCCGCCTTTCTTGCATTCTGGTATTTTTAATTTATTTTATTGGTCTGGTGCCTGAACGGAGGTGGGGAAGACCATGTCTTCTTTCTGTTGCCAGCTGTTCAACTCTTCTTGTCCTTTCCACTTTTGTGGGCATTGCTAGTGTGTCGTGGACTAGAGTGTCCTAAAATTACTTGAAACTGGGAATTGTTGTATAATAATGCAGCTTATAAGTAGGAATGGTCAGGCAGGCATTCTCCCAGGCTGTCAAAACATGAGGGGCTGACTTGCCTGTCTTTATTTTATCTATATAATAGCTATTAGTGAAAGCCCCAGAGTATGATGAGTGAAAAAAAATTGTGGTGGAGATGGCTGGCATGTGGAGTTTTTTGTTTGTTTGTTTACTTTTTGTTAAAGGCAATGAAAACAATACTTAAACAAATGAAACCAAATCAGTGAAACAAGAACAAGATAAAACTGCAGCAATACCAAAGCAGAGAGGAGAGTTCAGCACATCCACATGCCTGCATCAAATGCTAATCTAAAAGCCAATGTTTTGATCTATGGAAGAAGTTGTCCAGTCTGGCCCATCCAACTCAGTATTGTATGGTAAGCATCCTGGCTCTTTCTAGGTGTTTTGGGATACAGTTCCTGTAATCCCTGTTGGCTGGAAATGATGAGAGTTGTACTCCAACAACTTTGGAGAGGGTTACCAGGTTGGCCTACATGGATGGCAGCTTTTCACTGTTTCAGGCGGGCTTTTCCCAGTCCTGTCTGGAGATGCCAGATACTGATCCGGGACCTTTTGGCCCTTCCCTGGAGCACAAGACAAAATCAAGGTAAAGAATTCCACCAATCTGTGTGCCACTTCCGAAAAGGCTCTGTCTTGCTTGTTCGTTGGTCTCAGCAAAAATGGGAGTGGGTTACAGTGTAGAGCACATTGCCAAGGGGATGTGATAATGCCCTTTTTCACCAAGTCCCCTTGGAAGGAGGGAAAGTGTGTAATAGGAATAAGTTCCTTGAAAGTATGAACATACAAGCAGTCAAACTTCATGAAAGTTTAAATGAACAGGGATCTCACAGAGCAGAGCGCACGCAACAGAAGTTTGGCTGGTTTGGTTGGTCCTGCAGAGCTTGTCTTGCCTGGTTTTTGTCCTCTTTTAGGGTGTATTGTTTTCTCTTCCCTGTTGCTGCATGTGTAGGTTTATGGCAGGCAGTGCTAATATTTAGTCACCTGCCTGTGGATTAATGTCAGAAGAGGCTGGAAACATGTGATTTGCCTGCCCTTCCCTTAGAGTGCAATCCGTGCACATCTTTAGACATTGAAGGTCTAAAAACCCCAACATTCCCAAGCCAACACTGGTGGTTGAGGAATCCTGGGAGTTTCAGGACTTTTTCTGTCTAAATGTACTTAGGATTCTGCCTTTAATCGCCATTTTACTGTGCTAGTTAGCAACTCTTGAGGAAGGGGGCTGTTGTCTATGGGTAGTCCTTGTAGACTGGATCCTAGCTTTGCATTTGAGTCAGTGGTCCAACACAATGGATTTAATCAATGCTACCACGATCTCTTGCTACTTAATACTCCATGAATGCAGTTGCAGTGAGCTACTTTCATTGACAAGTAGTATTTGTGGGATGATGCGACATGAGAGTTCTTTCTTGTGGCACTTGATCTGTGGTGGCAGCTTTGCACTTGTGAATAAACCACTTGATGTTCCAGCAAGTGGACGTGGTGGCCAACAGGTAGAAATAACAGGGAAGCACATTTTGACTCGGTATGAGGAGAGGCTGCCTAGTGGTGAGAGCTGTTCAGCACCGGGCAGGCTGCCTCAGGTTCTCCTTTCACCAGAGGCAGTAAAGAAACAGAGCAACTCAGAAGGGGCCTCCCAGGCCATCTAGTCTGACCCCCGGCTCCAGCTGGCTCTGCTCACGACATGCCTGCCATGTGCATGTCCAGCCTATCTTTGAGCACCCCTTTGAAAGAAGAGGATAGGTAGCATCTGCCAGAAATGCTGTCTCTGTATCCTGTGGTGCCAGGTGATTTCCAAGATTCCTGCAACTCTGTCGTTGTATGATTCTAATTCTGTTCTAAGTGTGGGCTGAAATCGTTTGGAACAAGCGTCAGCCGTTTTCTACAGCAGTAGCATAGATCGCCTGGTAGTAAGCTTTAGATCTGCTTTGCTTTTTCTTGGTCTCCACCAAATGTTTTGGACATCAGTTGCTATCAGCTTCAGCCAGCAAGGCCAATGGTCAAGAACGGCTGGAATTTTACCCCAGAACATCTGCAGGGCATCACAATTTGAAGCAAGTTGCAACCGACTTTTAGGATTGGCAACAGCAAGTAAGAATCTACAAGGGTTACCAGCATTTGGTACAACTAAGGAGGAAAGCACAGCGTATCGAAACTAGAGTTATGTTCTGGGAGGAACACTTAAGGTCTTAGAAACTGTGGTAGGCTCTCAGAAAGTAAATTTGTTGATTTTAGAATTATTACAGAATTAAATCTAGCATGTGTTAGTTCTGTAATGACTTACAGATGTAGCATTAATTTCCTGGGTTTGGATAAATGAGGTTGCCATTGTACCACCTGCAAACCATCCACAACCAAATTCCCCACACATGGTATAACCAAAGCATCAGGGTTCCAAGGCCATCAGTGCTAAGGCCGAATACACGATCAACTAATATTACCAGTAAAGGAATTACACAGGTGGAAATGATTCTATTTTTCCTTTGAATGCCTTCAGAAATGTAAATCCGGGAAGTTTTATGCTTTTGATATGCACTGATTAAGAGTACCACTATTAACATGTCCTAGTTGATTCAAGAATGCACGGTTCATGCACATTTTTTAAAATAGAGGTTCATATTGAGGAGGTGGAATGACAGTTTGCTTGTATACAATATTTATACACTTTGACCGAAAAGTTAATGTTTTATAGCAACTTTAAGAACAAGTAAAAAGTAGCAGTTCAAAATAAAAACAATGCAAACAAACTTGTAAAATCCCCTCCGTGAAAATCTGCAGTGATCCCAAAATGCCTGTGAAATCTGTCTACAAAATGAGGCCAAGGCCAGTTGCTGTGCTGGCTGGGGATGATGGAGGCTGCAGTCCAATATATCTAGAGGTTGGAGTAGGCTAGGTTGAGAATTAGTTTCCTGGCTCATCATAAACTGCCAGTCTAACCTACCTCACAGTGGGAGTGCTGTTTACCATCTGGATGGAAGGTGGGATAAAAATATATCAGTAATGATGACTATCTTACAGAGGTAGGGAGGGAAAGATGGAGCCCGGAACAGATCCTCATATCAAGGTGTTAACTCTTTGATGGTTGTCATTATATAGGAGAAGTTGTTCCTTGAGATGCCTGCAATCCCCAGTGCGGCAGTCAGAGTAGGATGGGCAGCTTCAGGGGGTCATTTTCAAACCCCCAGGGTGTCCTCAGTGCACATCGCCAAAGCAGCAAAACAATCGCTGCTTTGTTGCTGAGATTAAATGCAAAGTGCTCATTTCTTTGCTGCTGCTTTCAGGCAACTTCAGCGGGGCTGTCAGGGTTGCATTTAAGGTTGGGGGTGAACCGGAAGTGTTGCCCACTGCTGCTTTAGAATGTGTGTGGTGTGTTCTCCCCAAACCAGGCTAGATACAGATTTAGTCATGAGTAGAGCAGAAGTATTGGACTTAAATTCATCCAAATTGATTTCAGTGGGCCTGCTTTAAGTACAGCTAAAGTTACTACCTAAGCAATTAGACAGAAAAAAGTCCTACCAGAGATGCATTTTTGTTTCAGCTTGAACTGGATTATGCCCTAAGTCTGGTTCCAACCCTATATTTGTCTACATATAGGTATTATATGCTACATTTCTGTGTGTACATAATATGAAATGACCAGTCCGTAGTGATTCAGGAGGGGAGAAGAGGTAGATTGAAACCTGCTCTTAGATCTTTTGGGGATTTGCAGTAGGTGTCAAAATGTTCAGATTCCCATTTGTCAAAAAGCTGTAAACTCCAAATGACTGTTTTCCTCTTAAACTGGGATGTTGAAATAAAGCAATCTTGGGCAACAAATACTGGACTTTAATATAGAAGGAGTATGAGCTGAACTCAGCTCTAGTACTGGAAACATTCATAGGCTGCAGTTGTGCTCAAAATTGGGGTTCCACCAAAAAGCGATGAACTTTTTATTTGGTGCTTTAGGAAGCATTGTTGCATAGAATATGTGAAGGTGTGCGTGGTTTGTCCAAGATTTTTGCAACTCTGAATTAATGAATTTTAATTAAAAACTGAAAGATCATTATTACTACTACTACTAATAGTGTAAGTGTTGACTATTTGTATTATCTCTTTCACTTATTTGTGGTTAATTGTATCTGTGGCATATTAGTGGTATACATGTTGAAAAACAAGCATTAAAGCTGGTGTGTAGGTAGCCATAATGGAATATATTAAACAGTCTTGCTTTCTTGCTTTTTCTCCTCTTACTGTCTTAGGTAGGAATGCAGGAGTTCTCTATGATCTGGTGCTCTCTTAGAATTAAATGATTGACTTAAATGTTCTTCAGACATAGCTACTCAGAGCCAAAATTAAATAGTTTACTGATTAAGTTTACTGTTTTCAAGAGCAGCCCTATAGATTAAATTAGAGCTGGTTAAGCTGTATTCAAGAAATTGGCTAGAACATCAATTTCCTTATGGCTTTTGGAGAGACGTGAGCTTATTTAACCATTATGGTAAACCATGGTATATCTGGAAAGGAATCTGCTCCAGAAAGCCTTGGATTTATGCACTTCACTCTGTTTTCCTGAAAAGAGGAGTTTAGAAGGAGAAGCAGCTTGATAAACCACAATTTATTGTTTTGTTCAAATCAACAAACTGGAAGGCCTCAGCAGTTATAGGAGGCCTATATTAATGTATAAATAAATAAATAATCTTAGGCATGACTAGGAGGAATATTATAAGAAAGAAAGTAATAGGAGCTATATTTTACTTATTGGTATTGTGTTATACCTGCTTATCAACCTGATGACCTCAGGATGAGATCTACAATCTCCAGAAACTCCCAGCCACCCTATTCTGAAAGTCTTATGCCTGCAGAGGCACAAAATTGGGGAAGGCTGTGATGCAGAAACGAATTTTCTGTGTTTTATGCTGGTTATAAAAGCAGTATAACAATTCTTTAAGCAGAATAGTTATGGCATAAAGAATTTACACTATGGCTCTTCTGTTCCTTTTTCCCTTAACTAAGAGCACAATCCTAATGAGGTTAATTTGAAAATAATTATTTCTGAATTCAGTGATGCTTACTCTCTAGCGAGTGTGCTTGTTAAAACATGGTATCGGTTATGTCGCTTAGAATCCATGTGAGGTAAATGAAGAAGAGCCATGAAACAGTCATAATGGTAGCAACTTGGGAAGATGAATTTGCAAAACACAGGAGATTTTCAATTTGGATATACTTGAGTGGAATGGGGTGGTTGGTATTCGGCCCTCTGGAACAAAGCGTCTGCTTTAGACAGTGGAGGATTTACTGCTTTTTTCTTTTAGCTCTGAGCAGGGGTGTGGGTTGAATTTTGGGACACAAGCAGCTGCGGGGGGAAAAAAGTTTGAACCACCCCCTTTGCATGCACTGGCCTCACCTGGATCAGGCCAGCATACCCTTACTGTTGTTCCAATGCATTTATTTCCCCCGTTTTTTCCTCTTGAGAAGAACACAAGGCAGCTTTCATAGCTCCATTTCATTCTCACAACAACCCTGTAAGGTAGGTTAGGCTGAGAGTGCATGACTGGCCCAAAGTCACCCAGTGAGTTTTGTTAGTCGAATCGGGACTAGAATCCAGATCTTCCACATCTCACTCTGACACCCACCACCACACCACACCGGTTCTCACTTGCCCTGGAAAGCAGAAATGGTAAACTGCGCGCAATGTAATTGAGATAATACGTAGTGTGATCCTAAAGTGTATGCATTTAGCAAAACACTTGTGTGGTATGTTTCATGCTGCTTGCTTATTTAATTTATTTATTTGACACTTTTGTATGCCGTCCTTTATGCATGGCATCTCAGGACGGCTTACAGTCCTTAAAATCTAAATACAATGTAAACAACCATACATTTAAAAAATGAATTACTTTGTTACCTGTTCCGTGTTGTAGCCATGTTTTTCTTTTGCAATAGCAATGTATTCATCCGCTGGAGAGAGAAAACAATAACAGCAAACTTTATAGCTTGAACAACAGCAAAAGTACATGTGCTACTATTACCTTTGTATAGTAAATACAGTGGTTCCATTTGGACAAATAAGCTGGCATCTAAATGAACTCCCTGCACCCAAATGCAATAATTTTACTTTTCTTTGTACAAGCAGGAAAACTATGACTACCAGCATCCAAGCAAGCAAGACAATTGGAGTGTTGAATCTATTTCAACCGGAAAACAGAATTTTTGGAGAAGTTGGGGGTGTGTTCCAGTGGTGGACAGGGACAAGGGTAAAAGTGTTAGGACCCAAATACTAGTATATTTTAGCTTAAAACTCTTAAAGCCAGTAACTCTTTGGAGAGGCATTTCAACCCCTTAGAACGAGGAAAAAAATCCCACATAAAAGCCAGAAGCTCATCAAATGATCAGTGGTTGGGGTAAATTAGAGCCTCTGGGGACCCCAAGAAAGCCAGAATTACCTCTCCCCCCCCCCACGACTTTTTGGAGTAGTTCAAAATAATGACTTACTTCGTATCTTACTGAACTGGCGTAAAGCAGAGAATCAGACTATAGGATTGTCAATTGTCTAGAACAGAGAGCTTGTTTTCTGTGACTCAGATGGCTCATGGGTCTTCAGAAATAAACAAGTGATTTTGATCTGCAAGGTAATCAAAGTTTGGGGATCAAGCTGCTGTGCAGCAGCTAGTAAAAGAGTTGGCAACCCAGGATGATGTGTGCCATTACCTTAGTCTAAGGGTTAGACATTTGGTTCTTTTCTGGCACACCCATCGCAGCCATGATTAGATATTTTCTTGTGTTTGTGAGTGACTTAACACCTCTCAGCTGAAGTTATATTGATGGACAAATGTAAAATTCTGAAAATCAGCCATCTATGCCAGAAGCAGCTGCTGCTATTTGAAAATCAATTATGGCAAATGTCTTGAGCTTTACAGAATTATTCCAGTAATCCAGAAAGTTTGGCTTTTCATTCTGGCCAGTTTCATTTTTGCATCATGGGTGGCACCTGAAATACCTGATTGGTGAAGTATGTGCTTCTATGAGTGGTTGTGAAGGTGTTCTGTTTTCTCTAGTAATTCTGCTTCTTCCTTTTTTACCTGGAACTGCCTCCTGGAATATCCCCTGCAGTGCCAATTCGCTTACTACTTTCCAATCTATCAGTAATGTTTCCCCCACCAAGAATGGCAGAGCTGCAGATCACTACAGTGATTAAATTTAGCTTGTTTGCAAGCCAAATTTAACACTTTTGAAGTGGCCACAGGGTGTGAAAAAGTGCTCCATAGCTGCTATGGAGACCATTTGTATAACAACAAAAATCCAAAATAAAACTCAATTGGGAGATAAAAAGACTGCATGTTGCCCTCCCTGATTTCGCCTTTGGAACAGCTTTTTGATCCCAGTACTACTGAAACAAGGTTTAAGTGTGTTTTAAATACTTGTATCTTCCCTTGTCCCTTCTCTGTTTTATGCGTGGAATTTTATATTGTGACTTCAAACAGATACATGAAGAACCATACACATTGATGATATGTCACTAATAATGCATCATTGAATCTCTGTGGCAAGGATTCTGAAAGCATGACATCTCAGGAAGACTTTTCATTCCTGCACCACTTCCCATCTGGTTGGGGGGCCATGTAACAAAACTGTGCTGAAAGCCATTAAGTTCAATTTGCCACTGCTCTAATTTTTTAAGTATCCCAATCATTAAGATTACAGCATACTCCAGTTCCTCCTTATGCCCCCCAATGCATTTTAATAAGCTGCTTCTACTGTAGTCAGATGATGGTCGCCAGGTCCTTATGAAGAGATAGTGCTTTAGAAAGAGAAGAAAGTTACTGTACCAGCAGTCAGCCACTGTACACTTCCGAAGGAAACAATGATCTCAAATCCAATATGGCAAAGTAAATTAAAATCAGTATAATTAAAATAAAGTTACTACAGTGAAAACAGCCTGATAACTCCTAGACTGAGTACAGTAGACAAGATTCTCGGCTTATAAACAATATTGCTATTGTCTAGGTCTAGTTTTTGTTCCACGTATTTCTGGATGTGCTTTCAAGCAAGTGTAATAAACTTGTCACTTCTGAATGTGGCATATTTGTCCTAGTTAGATAACAAACACTGTCTCGTGCCTGGGTTTCTTTGTTTTCCTTGTCACAGGTGGCTGTAGAGGGAGGCCTCTTAACATGGGAAACATTTTACAATCCAATAGAAAAATGTGTCTGTACATTGAAGTTACTGGTCCCTGGAATGAGTTCCCATTGCAAGTGTGTTAGACCCTAATTTCAGGTCATTAGGAAAGCTCTGAAGAAGCACTCATTTTCTTTGGCACTCTCTCAGAGTTGTGCTTTGTTTCAATCGTTTCTACACTGCAATTATTTTGGTATTCTCTGGATTGAGCAAGATTTCTTAATTTTATTTGCATTGTTTTGTACTTGAAGGGACACTAGAGTATCCTTTAGTTTGATGAGTTGCCAAAAAAGGTTTTGCCATTATAAAACTCAAAAGTTCTACTGCTTATAAAAAGGACATGTGTTTAGCTAATAACACAGAGCACGGCATTCATGCGCTACCCAGCGAGGCCTGTAGTTGTGCGAATGTTAATGTGATCTGATATGCATTCTCACAAGCATGGCAAGTTAAATAGTTCTAGTTAAGTAGTACATATGTACTTCTTCCTGAACATGTGATTCAGCATGCCACATTTCTTTCAGATTTTGATGAGAACTTCTGAAACGTTTCTCAGGTTTTCTGAGGAATTGGGTCCTCATTAAAGTTCTCATCAGTGGTTCAAATGTTTTTTCTGTCCATGAAAAGCCTAGGGTAGCAACTGCTGGCAAAGTTATGTTGGACCCGCTTCAGTTTCACTCTGAAGCTCAAGTGCTGTCTATATTCCACTATTCTGAGAGGGATTTTAGAGTGCATGTTTGCATTCTGCCAATGTGGAAGGGGTATTAAGAAACTGTCAGCTAAGATACAAATAAGGCTGTCAGGGGCATCATGAGAAAGCAAGCTTAGCTGAAGAAGACAAGAAGGCTAGGAAAGCTAAGGGCAAAAGAAGAAGGGGGAAGCCAAATATGAGATGGATTGATTCTGTAGAGGAAACCACAGACTTGGATTCACAGTAACGGAACGGGACTGTCAAGGACAGAACGTTTTGAAGGGCGTTCATTCACAGATCTCTGGAAGTCAGAGACAAATTGATGACATGTAACAGTATTGAAGGCTGAAGGGATTCCTTCACCCTGATTGATCACTGATGATGAGCAGTTAAGGAGGAAAAGGACGTGTGGCTCTTCTGTGCAAGCTGAGGCCGAAGTAGACGTTTCTGTTCATTTGTTGCATTTGTTCATGTCTACAAAACTGCTCAGTTACTTTTTCAGTTTGTGTTCGTTGCTTCTGTATTTGCGTTTTTCAGAACGTTGTCGTTCCTTTTTGAAAAGGCTGAGAAATTCAATGACCAAACCCCCGGCTCTTCACGGTTATAGTGAAGGTGCTGTCATGATGGCTGAAGCTCCACAAAGCTGGGAAAGGGGAAGCTAAGTCTGATGCCTTAGCAAATAGTGATGATGAACAGTGTCACAAACGGTGCCTCCGCGCAAGTAACAAAGAGATGTGAGTCAACTCACAGGAGAAATCCTATCGCAAATAGACAAGACCAGGACAACCTGGGGTATGCAATTCACCTTGTCTGGATTTGGTCCAGGAAAAGTATGGATGCATGGAAAAGATGCAAGCAAACACAGTTTGTGATCATTGCATAGCCTTTGCTTCCAGTTTCCCAGCTTTGTGAAGTTAAGCCTACATGAGATAGTTTAACCCTGGTTTTAAATGGTAGACTTGTTCTAACAGAATTGTTTGGGGTTTAAAATATGTAAGCTGCCTTGAGGGAGCTGTATACTTAAAGACAGCCTAAAATATTTTAAAATCGTGCCGGGGGTGGGGGGCACCAGGGTCTACGGTGAAAACTTTTGTGTCAGATTAGGATTGCAGAGACTTGATATTAGGACTATCGGAATCCAGTCCCATAGGAAGCTGCCTGAAACAGACTGTGAGGCTTGTCTGATTGGCAATGGCCCTCTGTGGTTCCAGGCAGGATGTTTTCCTATCCCTTTCTGGAGATACCATACAGAATGTGGGACTTTCTGTACCCCAAACATGTTCTCTGCCATTAAGTCATGACCAGCTGGCAAACCATCAAGATTTAACCACAAGTCTCATTGGTAGACCTTTGGCTTCACTTGCTCTCCCTGATCTACCTTGCAGGGTTGTTTTGAAGACACAATGGTAACAAATTAATTTCTAGAAAGGGGGGGGGCTCTCTTGGTCTGTTGTGGCAAAAAAAACCCCAACCAGTCTGGAGGTCATCTGAAAGACTAACCAGACTCTTCAAAGAAATTTGTTTGTCTTTTGGATGCCTCCAAATTCTTTATAAATAAGCATTCCTTCAAGGTATCATGGCTTAATATACCTGTCTTGTCTGATTGTGACCTTAGTCTTTTTGCTCACCTACTGCAATTCTCCGCAGTAGGTAGCAGAGTGTAGGTGAGGGGAACAGAGTGTGAACTGCATTTGCTGCTTTAAAAAAATCGCCTCACTACCGTGATATTTAATTGACCTACTGATGTTTTACTTGAAGCTTTTCCCAACATGGAATGCAAGCTGGTACAACTGTCCTGTGACTGGATCTCTGCTGAAAGCACAGCTGCAGACAGCAGCAGCCGCCGAAAAGGTGGCTGCTCCATTTGCAGCTCGGCCTTGGAGGAATCTGACGACTTTAACTCGGAGTGTGTGTGTTGTGTGTGCGTGTGTGTTTAAATAATGAAGGGTTACACGGACACATACATGCACACCCCTTTCAACATAGACTTTTTAGGTGCGGTCTGATCCTTAATTATGTTAGAGATTGTGAGGACACATCCAAGAGGTGGTAATTATTGCAAATGAATTAGTCTGAAGAAATAATATTTATTTTATTTATTTATTTAGTAAAACATTTTCATGCCGCCCCATTCGCCGAAGCCTCGGGGCGGCTTACAACAGTGATAGGCTTACAACAGTAATAGTGAACCTGTGTATAGTACAGCATATAGCAACATTTTTGGCTGGTACAAACTTTTTTTGGGGGGTGGGGCATAGTAGCTGATAAAGCTGGAGTCTTGGTCCAGCACATTTGGAAGGCCAGGGTGGGTAAGGCAGCCTTAGTAGTCCTGTTTGCATTTAGCTTTTCATATATCTTGGGTTTGTTTGGAGAGTTCTGAAGGGCAGCAAACAAATAGCAATAAAACCTTACAGGCCGTTATCACATTCCTTAGAATTTGTTTTATGGTCTTCCAATGGGATGCTGCAGCCTTAAATGCATATCAGGTCGTAAGTTCCCTTGCACCGAGTGGGAAGTATTTCTGCTCAGATACTCACAGGATTGCACTGCTGGGCACCTAGTGTAGTGTCTCAATATTCTGAGCATCTATGCTATGAAATGTGCAGCTGTTTCCTCCTCAGTCATGACCACTCCTGCGCCAAAACATTTTAGAAGACACAGATGTCTCTATTTTCTCCTGCATGTCTACTGAGAACTACCTTTGCTTGCAGTTATTCTTAGAGGAGTAGTTTTAGTTTTTGCTTTTTAAACTGTCCATAATTCTGAGGTAAAGGCTGTTCATTTTCAGTTCCCCCATCTTCTACTTACAAGGATATTAAATGCTTGCATGTCCTCCAAATACAGCACACACACATATATGTATTAAAGAAGGAGATTCCCCCTCCCGTCCAGGAACAAGGCTATTGACTAAAACAAACACTTTTGCTTCCATGTTGTCCAGGTGTGTTATCTCTTCAAGGGCTCTGCTGGAAGGAATGTGGAATTTCAGATAAAATTAGACATTGTTCATACATACTTTTGGTTTTGAACACTGGAAATTTGCAGCTCTGAACTTGGTAAAGTAACTGTTTTCCTCTTCAGGAACTGGATGTGAGTGTAATTAGCAGACATTAAGTTGGCGTGCTTATGATAATGGCCACACTCACACACAAAAGTAGACCAGAATTATAAAGAATCTAGGTGCGTCATTCATGACCTGTGTGCTGAGCTATTTGTTCCTACCATTGGGAGGAGCTAAAATAACCAGGAATTGAAAGCTTAGTATGTTTGAACCAGGGCTCTTGGCTTGTTGCTTCCCTAACAAGTTAGTAATTGTAAATAACCACAAAACCCTGGTTTGCAGCTGTAGCTTGATAGGGGAACGGCAAGCCAGGAACCCCAATTTCATTGACATGCTAAGTTTTGAACTCCTGGTTCGGTTAGCCCTGAGTAGACAAGTCTTTTGTCCTGTGGGCAAGTTAAGAAGTTTGAGAAACTGATCTGGGAACATAAAATTGTATCCATAGGAAGACATGGCTCGCTACAAAAGACAAATAAGCACAGAAAGAAAATAGGATGGCAGCAGCTAAGAACTTCCACTTTGCTTTGAAGCAGCCCTAGTTGGTAGTAAGAAAATACTCAAGGTGTTTTTTTAATGCAAAGAGTCAGTTGCTTTGCTCATTACTAAGGAGACTGTCTGCCTTCTCCAACCTAGTGTTCTTCAGATGTTTTGGACTAAAACATCCATCATCTCCTGCCAGCATGACCAATTCACTGAAGCTGTAGTCCAAATATCTGAGGGCTATCAGTCAGAAGACTGTCCTGAAGACAGAACTGAGGCTCTGAATGCAGTTTGCCAGAGGTAGGCATATGGTAGATCAGGTTCTACAAGTATTTTGCAGTAGATTGGCAAGGATTTCTGACTTCCTGTTGTCTAGGAAGACTAGTGACTAAAATTCTGAAAAGGAGTTCTTGTGGGAAAATGTGAACTTTTGAAGAGAGTTTGAAGGGTTGATTCTCCTACTGATAATAAATTTCTTGGAGGTACACTGTTCCTGAATTCTTAGTATATATGCACCTGGTTGAGCTATTACTGATTTGGTTATTGGACCTTAGAGTTCAAATTGAAAAAAAGAAAAACTCAAGTCTCAAGTCAGCCCCTTCTTGGTTTAGCTAAAGGGACATCAATTTTAATGGGACATCTTTTATTCGCAGACCTATAGCCCTCCCGATGCTCCTTAATGCAGCATGCCTCGACCCCCCCCCCCCCCGACGCTGTAGAAGATCGACAGTGGTGAACTATGGTATTCTTTACTCTGGAGATGAAACTGAGGCTTTTGGATGCAGGAAACTAAGTTGGCTTTGGTTCCACAGTGTATTTGCAGTATAAGAAGTCTCCTGGAGTACATGAAGGGTATTGTTCTGGTGCACTGTAGTGGTTAGGGTTCTCAATTTCAAATCTCCATGGAGCCTCTCCAGTGAGTTTGGGCCCGTCTATTAATCTAGCCTACCCAGCAGGGTTGTTCTGAGGGTAACTTGAAGGGAGATGATGAGGGTGTTGTCTTCCTTTAGATTCTAGGAAGCAATTTAAGGTAAATCTAATTAAATTTCCTTGAGCCACAATACATGGCAGATTGGATGTTAAGATTTGTTCAGGCTTATTAATAAGAAAAACAGTAATGTGTCTGGCCGAGGGTTATCTGCACTCAGTGCTTTGGTTTTCTAGCCAAGTCATGCTTGAGATTGTCCTTCTTCTGCAGATCCTACATCTGGTGTGGTGCCATCATGCATGTTACTCTGAGGAGACTGCCAGTTGCATTAACCCTGAAAAGGGTTTGCTAGGTAACTAGGCTAAATACAGAGTCGTTCACCCACTCATTTTATATAATGCTGGGCAGGCTTTTTTGATGGGCGCTTCTTGATAAAGGTTGGGTGCTTTGCAACAGTAGCTTTATGCAGCTGATGTAGCAGACACATTGGGGGGTCTTGAACAGTGAGTGAGGGGCTTTTGACAAACGCATTGGAGGAAAGGACAGGGAGAAAGCAAGTGGAAAAAACAAAGACGTTGCAGTATTTTTCTGGAGCACCTTGCTTTGGGACCTGCCCAGGATTGTGTTACTGGGTGGTGAGCATCCCTTGTTATTCACCGAGTTGCCTAGCAAACCAGCTCAGTTTGTTCATTTTTATCTGGACTTGTGCGGGTTGAAACCCTGAAAGTAAACAGACCTTTGCAAAGCAAGCAGCTGCCTGGTAGGGCGTAGAATGGAGGATGGTTCAGAGATGCCTTACGTTGGTGGCTCTAGTAGCTGACCCGGCAGAGGTAAAAGAGGCGAACAAACCAGTGCAGGTTGGAAGGGGAACCTGGCAGAACTCAAGCCGCTGCACTGGGACAGGGAAAGGAAAGCTACAAAGAATAGCTGTCTTCCCCTGAAAGGCACACTTCTTTGCATATATGAATGTGCTGGAAGGTCACATATTGGAATAATGTGGATGTGCTAACAATCCCTGTACCTGTGTTAAATCAAATTTGTTCTTAGCGCAAACCAGAAAGCTGTCAATTTGTCTTAATGGCCATGCTTTCCTATCCATTATGTTAACCATGTAGGTAGTTTCTTCTAAAAGAGTATGATCGAGGCGGGGAATTTCCATGTCTTGTTGGACTCCCAACTCCCATTACTATGCCAAATGTGGCTGCTAGAAACAGAATGAGTCAGAAGGAGCCTCGCAGGCCATTTAATCTGATCCCCAGCTCCAGGTGGTCCACTCATGGCATGCCTACCATGTGCATGTCCAGCCTATCTTGGAGCACCTTTACCGATGGGGCTTCAGCCGCCTCCCGTGGAAGCCCATTCCACGCCCTCGGGGTCCTAACTGTCAGGAAGTGCTTCCTGGGTCCAACCTGAACCTTGTTTCCCCATTTAGCTCTCCCCCATCCTGCTTTGTGGAGAGCACAGAGGCAAAATCATCATTTAGCATCTGTGCCTTCCCTCGCATCAGTCACCAAATCCCCTTCTTCCTTATCAAGCAGTCCCACTGCCTGCCTCCCCCGCCTCTTGCTATTTACATGTTGAAAGAAGCCCTTTTTGCTGCTCCTGATATTCTTTGCAAATTGTAGTCCAACTATATCTGGAGAATCGTAGGTATCCCATCCCTGGAATATAGCCTAGCATTGTTCTTACCTTGTCTGTTTGCTACCCCTCCAGCAGGGTGGGGAGGAAATGTACAGATCAGCTTTAATTTGGGGTGACGCGCACGTTTGCAGAGGACGTTGAAATTGCTGGTGTAACATACTAGCTCAGAGACTGAGAAGTTTCCACTTCAGACTAGACTTCCCAGTTCGCAACTCAGTCTGTTGGGCACTGCTCTATGCAAGGCCTGAAAAAATCAGTTCCATGGAGGCGAAGGTGCAGAAATCCCCAGTGTGTTCTTCCCGGCCAACTGTACCAAGTTCTCCTTTCCTGGAAATGTGTTCCTCTGCTATGAACTTTCGGTGAGGTGAGTTCAGGCAAGCTTTTCTCTCTCTGCTTTTCTTCTCCCATCTGCAATATGGGAGATAATACTGGGTTACCTTACAGGGTTGTTGTAAGGATTGCATGAGAAGTACTTTGAACACTTGAAAGTGCTATATAACCTTATTTATTCAAAAATATTTGTGGTTGCTGTGGTGGGCTCTGAAAGGGTATGAAGACAGAGTGAGTTCTGAGAACGTTTTCAAAGTTAGAGAAACGCTGGAGAACAGCCATCCTCATACTCTTTGCCCCAGGAGGGCTATGTCTTCTGTTTGCATAGATCAGGGTGGGCAGCTTGTGACTGTCCAGATGTTGTTGGACTGCAACTCCCATCATCCCTCACCATTGATCATCTGGTTGCATTTGATGGAACCTAAAACTAAGTAACAAGGGGAGGATCACAAATTGCCAAATCCTGGAATAGGGGGATAACTATTTCTGTGCAGGCTATAAAGGAAGCAGACTCAAAACTGCAGTTTGAGTAGCTAGGCCTTTGCCTTGATACAGGTCTGGCTTTTCTGTTTGATTAGTTAACATTTATGGGGCATTAGTTAGACATCATGTAAGGTTCAGGTAAACATAATGCCAACTCGTGGTTTAGCACTGCTTGGAAGTCTCATGTTCATAACTATTCTTCACTTACTCCAGTTTCCTCACTCCCTTTGAAATTAGACAAATGTATGATTTTCACAAGCCAACATAGTAAATTCAGTTCAAATAATCTTTCATGCAAGTTGCTTTCCAGTAACTGGTAATTTGGAGCCATGTTGTGCTTCTGTTCTTAACCAGCAACAACCATTGATAGATCTATTCTCTGAATTTTTCTGATACATCTTAAACCTCTCTACGTTATTGGCCATCTAAGATACTGTGTTAGCAAGTTCCACACATTTAATTATAGTTTGCCTACTTGGTATGTAATGACAAACTGATCTGCTGTTAAATCAAAAGGGTGTGTTTGTGAAAGAACAGACTATGTAAGGGGAGGAAAGACGGAGCTTTTTAACGTAACATCTAGAGCAGTGGTGGCAAACTTATGGCACCTGTGCCACAGCAGGCACACAGAGCCCTCTCTGTCGGCGCGCGAGCCAAGTCACCCCAGCAGCCGAGCATCGGATAACAGCATACATAGGGGCCATGCGCATGCTCAGAAAGGAGTAGTGGTGCCAGATGATGACATCATGAGCCGTGACTCATTAGCTGCGACTCGTCCAAGCTTTTGCATGGCTGGACAGTGCATTGCCAAGGATTTATATATTTTGCTTGGACTGGCTGTGAGTTGTTTTTTCTAAACTAAAACCTCAGTTTTCAGGTTTTATTGCAGTGTTGGCACTTTATGATAAATAAGTGGGTTTTGGGTTCCAGTTTGGGCACTCGGTCTCTAAAAGGTTCACCATCACTGATCTATAGTTTGTCACACCGGAACTGACCCGTAGTCCACCTCTGGCAAAACGTCTTTGTACTGAAGATAACCAAGCAAGGCAACAGAGTAAGAAAGGAATCTTGGGGTAGTGTTGAACAGTTCGATCAAGGAGGCAAACTCCGTGCTAGACATCGTTAGGAATGGAATAGAAAATAGAACTGCCAAAATCCCATTTCCTTTATGCAAATCTTTGGAGTGACCGCAATTGGAATATTCTGTTCAGTTCTAGTAATCTTACCTGGAAAAGGACATGATTGAGTTGAGGAAAGTACAGATAAGAGCAACAAAAATAATCAGGGGGATAGAACCGCTCCCTTATTTTTCCCCCTCTGCTATAACATTCAAACCTGGGGTCATCCCATGAGGCTGGCTGGTGAGAAGTTTAGGAGAGATGAAAGGGAGGGCTTCTTCACACAGCATATAGTTAAATTATGGAATTCACTGCCACGGGTAGTGGTGATGGTTGTCAATCTAAATGGCTTTAAAAAGGGACAGATGCTTGAGGATTCATGAGACTGTCTATGGCTACTAGCCTTGCTGCCTCTGTGCTGCCTCCTTGACCAGAGGTGGCCTGCCTGCGTGTACCAGTTGCTGAGGAGCTGGGGCAGGAGGAGGCCTTGCACCCTCCTGCTGGAGGGATCCTGTGGGCAGCTGGTTGGCCATCGTGTGCGGAGTGGCAGACACGACTGACCTTTGGGCTGATCTAGCATGGCTTTTCTTACATTCTTACATTCTTTGGAGCAGTTCCTCCCATTCTTCTGCAACCGAGTGTGCATGCTTGATTTTATTTTATATTTTGGTGGGGTGTGGGAAGTTGTTTTGAAAGTGCTTCTGTGTGTAGCCATCTGAAAGATCCCACTGCTTTTGTTGGCTCTTTTATTAAGGCAATTGGTTCTAGGGTGGAAAAGTTTATAGATAAATGTTTGCATTATGGCCACATTCAGTGTAAGGAGATTATGTAGGTCAGCTGCCCAGAGGCTAAAAAAAGGTATGTCATCATTATACAGAAGTTGGATGTGTTCATCCAGGTATTGTTCTTCAAGGGGACAGTTGGCATGTCTGCAGATGTGAAAAAGCAACCTTACACCCAGAGGCAGTGTTAGGTGGTAGTTTACTAGGGCTGGGATCCTAAATCTTTCATTCGTAGTCCCAAGTCTCTGGAAGTCCATCTGATCTGTTATCTTCCTTCTATAGGCACTTGCTGAAATAACGGTACAGGGCCTTGATGATCTCTGTTGCAGAGGATTCTCCTGAACTAGATGGCTTTTTGCCCGCATGCGCTCCAGCGCCTGCTGTGTCCCTCACTTGAGTCATTCTGCCTAGCTCCCCCCAAGATCAAATGTCTGTACATCCTGGTGAGCAAATAGGAGTGTCGCTAGGAGATAGGTCCTTTACACACACATGCACGCTTGTCTGCATGCGTGCGCACACGGAGCAGCAGGGAGTGCCTGGCACAATCCTTGTTTGCACCCGTAAGCATTCGGTCGCTAAGAGCTGCCCGTTCAAACACATGTTTATTGGCATGGGCCTGCACCCTAGCTGGGACGGCTCTTGCTAGGGGTTGTAGGAACAAGGGAATCCCTTCTCTTATCTCTGATCTTTGTCGAAGGGACTGTAGTTAAGAATTTCTTTGCTAGTTTGGGAAATCCCAGGCGGTGCTGTTGTGGGGGGGGGGTGGCACCAGAAATGGCTTGCGGCCTGTACTTGCCACATCTCTGGCATGAGGCAACTTCATGGGGTTGCATCAGAGTCTCCCTGCAGGTGACAGGCTTCTTGTCTGGCCTTCTCCTGACATGCTCGTTCTCCACATGTGGGGAGACTGATGAGGAGCTGCTGCCAAACGAGCAATCTTCCATATTCATTGCAGAAGCTCTGTAGTGCTGGGAGGCCAGTCTGTCTGCACATGTGAATTGGTGCAGCTGGACACCGCTCTGCACTCGTTTGCTCAGTCTTTGCTGCGGCCGAAGGTCCTGCTGTGCCTATGTAGCTGGTTGACGAGAAAGTCAAAGAGTGTGGGTGGTAAGAAGCCAGGGTTGTTACTCTCAGTCCACACAAAATAACGATGTTTTCTAGGAAATAGAAAATAGTGGGATGAAAAGGGCTTCACCTCTGAGTCAGCCAATAACACTCACTTAGCTGTCATCAGATATCCCTTCCATGCCCACACAACATTGGAATGTCTGCAGTTTAACAGAGCACAATTTTAAATATGTAACATCAAGGTGGGGGAAATCTGGTGTGTTGAATGAAAAAAGGGTTTATATTAGTTGAGGGAAAGTTATTTGAATTCTACGGTGGGTTTTGAGGAGATTTGATGCTGCTTGTGTACATTTCCTTGCTTTTAAGCCACGATCTAATACTGCTGTTATGAGTGGTAAGCAAAAATGGTCAGGTATATTCATTTGTAACTGCTTGTTTTAACATGTGGCAGGAAACAGGGTAAAATGGCCCTCGTTATTTTGGTGCAGGGACTTCTGGTGTTCCCCTTCTTGATTTCCAACAGCTACGAGTGCTTATCAGAATAGTTACCCTTGAGTAGACACATCTAGTATTGTATTTTGCTCACAATCTCAGTTTTTAAAGAGTGGCAAAAGTAGGGTTTTGCCTATTCTTAATGTAAAATTATGGAAGGAGGATGGGGTCAGTCTGCAGTCTGGCCGTGGGCATGGAATGGATGGGAATGCCTGCATGTGGGCATTGCTGCCCAAACTGGGTGGGGGGGAGTGGGGAGACTCTGTATCAGTGGCAGAGTACCGACCATTGCACAGGATAGAGTGGGGAGAGTCGGCGTGGCCTTTCTCCCCACTCGCTCTAAAACTGTGGTTCACAAGGGTCGTGCACTATGCTTCCCTCCTGCCATATAATACCCCTGGCAACAGGGAGAAGAGCTACAGGAACACAGGAAGCTGGCTTCGTCAGAGCATTTGCAGACACTGTCTGGCAGCTGCTCTCCAGAGCTGCAGACAAGAGTATTTTCTGTGCCACCCAGAGATGTCAGGGATCAACCTGAGACCTTCTGCATGCAAAGCATGCCCTGTGCTGTTGAGCTGGCCCCCTCCTTTGATCTGCGTCTCTTTAACCCTCAGCTGGCTGGGGCTCAGTTCGGGTACCTGAAGGCAAGTGTTGAGGGCCAGTTCGGGGTGGTGGTTAGAGTGCTGGGCAGAGGAAGGCCGGATCCTGGCCCCCATTTTGCCTCAAAGCTCACTATATGGCTTGGGGCCATTCACGTGAGTTGCTGTAAGAACAAAACAGGGAGCAGGCCATGCAAAGCTGCCTTGGGTTGCTTGGAAGAGGGGCAGAAAGGCAAAATATAAATGGAGCAATACATAAGGAAGCTTGTGCCCTTGCACCTCATTTAAAGGATCCTTGTTGTGGGAGAAATTGGCCCTCGAGGACTCGCACCGTGTGGTGTGTATTCCCTACCCTCCCCACCGCCACCACGAGGGACTCTCTGAGGGACTCCGGGCTCCCTCACAGAGGGTGGGGGGCGGCTGTGGTTGCTGTGTCTGCGGAGGCTTCTCCTCGTGGAGCCAGTTCTGCGTGGGAGGCTGAAAGGAACGGGTGGGCAATTGCCTTTTCTTTGCCCTTCAGCCCACTCCCCTTCCCATACACGGATCTTCACTGGTAATAAATAAGAATGTCTAATTAATGCATATATTAGAACTGTGCGCTCTCTTAGGCTAGGCCTGTGGTTGTGATGGTCGCTGAGGCAGAAAGCAAAAGAGACTATTCTCTGTGTTCATGTCGGTTAGCACTGGCCAAGGGGTAGACTCGCTAATATTCCTAACTTGCTCGTGTTCGTTTGTTTATTAGATTTATAGCCTGCCTTTTTCACTTTTAAAAAACCTCAGGGCAGCTCACCTAATTCTCTGCTTCCAGCTCTCATTCTTCTCTCCGCAGCAGCAGCCCTGTGGCTGCCAACCCACTGGGCGCCATGGCTGAGTGGGGCCTGGATGGCCTGCCCCAGTGGATGCCGCACGGGCTCTCCCTGGGCTTTCATATGAGAAGAAAACTGGTGGGCTCGGTGCCTTTCTTTTCCCAGGGTCTGTTATAAGGCTTCAGCACCAAGTGATGTTAGCAGGCACACCATCCAGACGGTTCTTCTTAAGCGTTAATCAGCTCCTACTGGATGGCTGCCCTCTTCCTTCTTTCAAGTGAGTCAGACATAAGCCTCTCTTCCCAGTTCTTGTGTGTTCGCTGAATGGCCCAGTGGTATGTGACCCATGACATCATGACTCACGCTTCAACTTAAGCTCTCCCCAAGTGGTGGCATGGATGGTGGTGGCTCTGCTTAAACCAGAGCTTGAAAAAAGACGGAAATGAGACTGTTGGGCAGGCGGCGGCGGCGGCTTATTCATTGCCTTATTCACACCTTCAGAGCGACATTTTTATCCAGCCCCTCTGCAGGGAACATGTGCTTCTTCTTTTTACTTATATCCCACCGTTTTCTCCAAGAAGTTCAGGACAACATAGATGCCTCTCCTCTATTTTAACATATTTCTTTTATTTTATGATAGTGCATTGTATCATATTTTATCATGCTATGTTGTATTTTATTATACCATGTTATCTCCCCAGTTTTATTAGAACAACCAGTTCATCGGTGGGTTAGCTGGCGAGAGAGCAACTAGGGAGGCGATCTGAGCTTGACCCTCTGCAATCCTATTTCAGAACTCTTAACACTCCCCAACTTGATGGCCTTCAAAGGTTTCAGGCTACCTCTGAACATTGCTGACCGTTGGTTGTACCAGTTGTGGCTAATGGGAGTTGGAAAGTCAGCTTTCTACTGTATCACACTAACTCTAGGACAGGTTACACAAATTTGGGGAGGTGAATGTTCACCACGCCCAATCTACATGTGAAGTTGTAAGCGTGTAGAGTATTCCGTGTGACTGGGAACCTTGAAAAGACAGTTCCCAGTCATACAGAGAGTGCCTTCCAGGTGTGTCGCTGTCCATTCATATGGATCTGTTGATGCCTTCAGGTATGTGCGTATGCAGTTAAACAGGTGCTTAACTGCTACCTGTTTTGAACAGTCATGAGTCTCGCTTCGCCTGAAAGGCTAGCAGATTTATTGTGGGACAAGTTCTCATGGATTAAACTGGAGCCCACTCTGCCAGATGTGAAGAGTGATACATCTTGATGTTGCCACAGAACAGAAACTTCCTTTGGGTAAACTTAAACCTTTTTTAAATGGTTACCTGTTTTGCCAGGGATTATTCTGCATCTTTGGCCTAGAACCACAAGAAACTGGCTCTAAGTGAAGTTGGTCTAAGTTCTTTGGAGGATAGATGCATCGACTAGGTTCACGTGTAATCCTAATTTGGGGGGTGAACAGGCGCAGTTAATCCAGTAAGAGAGCAGAGTTTGCTCTAGGCTGATCAATCCCTAAGCAAACCAGAGCATTAGGGCTCCCCTTTCATGCCAAGAACCTTGAATGGGTCTATCATGGATTGTTACTTGAAAGCAGAAGTGGGGAATGCACTGGAGGAAGTGAAGGGCCAGTGCTGTTATATCTGGACCAGACCAGAGGCCATGTCAGTTCAGCTGCTTGTTTGGGTTGACCCAGGTATCTTCACTTATTGCTATTTAGCTATGTGATAGCCAGGATCTTGATGCATGGTGAAGTGGGTAGATGTCAGAATGAAAGATAATTAGTCTGCTCTTGCTCCGCTGTGTTACCAGAAATTGCTCAGTAGAAATTGCTTCAGTTTATTAGCCTCTGAATTTGTGAGAATCACACAATGAACCGGCCATATCTGCATGGCTTTGAAAAATGCATCCATTGTCTTTTAATCAGGGCTGTTCACTTAAGAGGGAACACGGAGAAATGCAGGTATTATAGCTGCCAGGAAATTATAGCTGCCTTGTCATCCAGTGTCATGGCATTAAAGTGAATGTGAGTTGCCCTCAAGATGAATTCTGGAGCTGCTTGCTGGTTATTTATTAACCACTTGGGGAAAGGTTCTTTCTAATTTAAGCCAAGGGCTGCCTGATTAGAATCATGGAGTCATAGAATAGTAGAGTTGGAAGGGGCCATGAAGGCCATCAGGTCCAGCCCCCTGCTCGGTGCAGGAGACCAATCTACACCACCCCACTCAGATGGCAGCCCAGTTGTTTTTTTAAATATATCTCTAGCGTGGGAGAGCCCACCACCTCTCAAGGCAACTGGTTTCACCATTGTATTGCTCTGACAGCAAGGAAGCTTTTCCTGATATCTAGCCTGAATTTGGGATGTCACAACTTGAATTGATTATTCCTTGTCCTACACTCTGGTATCAGCAAGAAGAGAACTTGACCTTCCTCCTTGTGACAGCCTTGGAGGTACTTCTAGAGGGATATCGTGTTCCCCCTCAGCCCTCTCTTCTCAAGGCTGAGCATGCCCAGTTCCCGCAGTCTCTCCTCACAGGGCAGTGTTTCCAAACTCTGGATCATTTTTGTTTCCCTCTTCTGGACCATTTCCAATTTTCCTGCCTCTTTCTTAAATCTTGCTGCCCAGAACTGGACACAGTATTCCAGGTAAGGTCTGACATGTGAGGAGTACAGAGGAACTACTACTTCTCATGATTTGGAAATAATACTTCTGGTAATGCATCCCTAAATAACATTCGCCCTTTTGGCGGCTGCATCACATTGTTTGCTCATACTTAGCCTATTGTCCACAATTATTCCAATATCTTTTTCTTTTTCAGTTCTGTTGAGCCACGTGTTCCCCATCTTGTATCGATGCATTTGGTTTCTTTTTCCCAGGTGGGGAACTTGTCCTTATTGAATCTCATTCTGTTGCTTTCAACTTAGCATTCAAGTTTATCAAGATGTCCCTGGATCTTCATTCTGTCTTCTGGAGTGTTCGCTGTTCCACACAGTTTTGTATTATCTGCAGATCTGATTATTTTTCCTTGTATTTCCTCATCCAAATCATCAATAAGATGTTGAAGAGTGCTGGGCCCAGGACTAAACCCTGCATCACCCCACTAGTTACCTCCATCCGATTTGAGAAGATGAGCATTCTTTGTGTCCAATTTAGCAGCCAGTTTGGGATCCACCTAATAGTTTTTCTGTCTTGTCCACTTTTTGCTAATTGGACCTTTTCTGTACACAGTTTAAGACTGCTAGTGCAGTGGAACATGATCTGGGTGGTATGATCGGGTAGTCACATATTCAGAGCACCAAGGAAGTCCACTTGTAAATAACAGTTTCTTCAGGTGTATGTAAATATGCTTCTGTAAAAGGGATGTGTAGATAAGTGCTACCTTCAGCAGTTCTCCCCACACCGCACCCCCATCTTTCTTATTTTCCTTCCAAGGACATTACAAAAAGTAGGAAACTGCAGTATTAGCGTATCTCTGTATTTCCCAGTCTGATCCAGTCTTTACAGGAAGCTGCCTTGTATCTTTCTTGTCCTGGGCATACCTCTTGCTAATCTGTGTCTTGTCTATGCAGTTTTTGGTCAGGATACATATATCTTTTCCCCTCGTTGTTGATTATTGTTAAGCACCATTAGGGCTTATAGTGTCCTGTGGAATACAAAATGTGGAGCTTACAATGTAAAAAATCAGCAGAGGGTAAGGAAGGAGAGATGGGAATGTATGGGGAGAACAGTGTTGACATGTAGGTCTGCTTGGTCCTGTGGATTCATGCCCAGGATCACTCAGCCTCCATTAATTCGATCTGAACATTTTCAGTCCCTCTCTTTGGTTAGTCCCTTTCTAACTAGTTCTGTACACTTTACTCTGGTGGCGCAGTTGCTGCTAAGAAGCAAGCCACGTAACACTCCTCCTCCTCCTCTCTGTGGCTTGCTGCATGTATCAACAGCATTAGTGTACTGATTTTAACCACACTGGCTAATCTCCCTCAGAATGAAGGGATTAGCCAGCATGGATAAAATCAGCCCAGGTGTTCTGTAACCCTGTGTGGCTTCAGCCTTGTGTGGTAAGGCTCAAGAATACAAAGCAGCATCTAAGTGTTAGGTAGCCACCAAGTGGGCCTGTGAACTCCTTCGTATCTCAAGGGCTAGCTCTCCTCATGTGAGCCAGTTCATAAGGTAAGACCTGGTCAGCAGGCCAGCCTCGGAAACTGGGCCTTTACAGCAGTGGCCCCGTATTTGTGGCATCTCCTTTCTGATGAGCTGAGGAAAGCCACCTCAAGGATGTATTTTTTCCTTTCAAAAAGAAAGATATATGGCTCATACTTCTTCCATCTGGGTCTTAGTTGACAATATTTCTTTCTGTATGGCTTTCTGTAGCTGATCTGTATCGCTTTTGAACTATGTTGTCGTTGGTTTTCAGTTGTGTGATTGTTACCATAAACCGTTTTGAACTTTTCCAGGGAAAGTATTCTCTTAAGTGGTTTAAACAAGATAAATAACTTTGTTGCCACTAGAATATCATATGAAAAGGGCCTCAGAGAAGTTAGCTAATTCTGAAACACTTGGATGTTTCTGTGCTTTTGGTGTTGAATGTGAACTTCTTCATTGATGTTGCTTCTGTCTGTACAGACTGAAGAATTGTGTTTTTATTCAGGAATACAAAGTGTGGGGGTAAGAGAAAGGGAAAATTTGTACTTTTTTCTTCATTACTTACTTTAAGAATCTTCAAATCTCATCTGCTGGCTGCTGATGACATTTGCTATTATGTTTTAATCTCTCCTTTTCTCCAAGGAGTTACGGGGTGAAACCTTTACAGCAACCCCTGTGAAGCAAGTTATTTTTAAAGTGAAAAAAATGTTTCTTCTGAACTCTATCAAACTCCCACCAAAGCAACTTTGAAAAATAATTCCAATCATGTGTTCCAATCATGTACAATTAAAATGGAGGTGAATTTGAAAGCAGGACATGATCAGGAAGATTCATGATTGAGTCAGCTCAACCCAAACCATAAGTCTCCATCACTCATTTGCAACACAGAAAGAAATGTTCCTCAGTCTGGTCAGACTGAAAGACAGTGGCCAGCCCAAAACAGTACTAATATTTATGGTTGAATATGGACTTGGAAATTTCCGTTCCAGAGTCTGATGCTGTCCACTGCATGGTACTGGCTCTGTTTGCATGGAATGCTGAATTGGAATTCTGGGCTTGTTGATCCTAAACAACCCAGAATATGTAAGCTTAACAAGCCAGGTTACATAAGCTAAGCACAAACTTTGGTTTAGGATCCTGGCTTGAAAAGGGTGCAGAAGGGGTCAGATGATATAGCTTAAAATGCTAGCAGGAAGAACCAAGTATGTAGCCCATGCCCCATCGCTAGGAGCCAACAGGAGTCTAGCTTACCATTCAGTGCAAATATGACCATTGGTTCTTCCTTCCTTTTTATCACCTCTACTGATATTGTGAAGGTGGATGCCTGTTAGAAATATGCAAATATAACTTCAAAATAATTGGATAAGTGTCTTTGTCAGTGCTGAGATATCCAGCTTGCCAGAAATAGGTTAACACTATTATTAAACAGTATTAATTTAAAAAATGCAGACTTTTGTGATCTGGGTCCATAACTGCTTTTTATTTCCCTATGCCCTTTGAAATCTATGTATTTGGAGAAAAAAAATCTCATTACTTGGTTTTAGAACTGAGTCGGATACAAGACAGAAGACCATTCTCTCAAAAATGAGTTGTGTACCTGAAATGCCCTTTTTATTGTATTATGCTTGTAAAAAATGCCCCAGACTTGGGGATTCTGAGGGTGAGCAACTGCTGTGTTGTTAGAGCAGGTTGTTCCTCCTCCCACCATCTCCTTTGGGGATGCCCCTAATTTTGTTCCTGTTGCACAGTGTGAAGAATTGTATGGGGAACTTTGAAGCCAGTAGTGGGTTTATCCTTGACATTACTCAGTGCAGACTGAGGCAAGCCCCAGCACCTTTTAACCATGGTATTTTCAGTGGTTTCCAAGGCAGAGTTAGCAAAATTTTCTTGTGGTGCACTATTTACCTTTCCTGAAGTCCATGATCCAAGCCAGCTGGAAAGCAGTCAAAAGGCTGGGCTTTTTCCTCTTTCCCCCCATTTCTTTCAGTGCAAGTTCACAGGCAAATCTGCATTAGTGAGTGTGATTACAGAGCAATTGGGGAATGTGAGGCCAGATTAATTAATGTGGAGTTAATTGCTGATGCAAGTAAGGGAGAAAGAACTGTTTTCCCCCTATTTCAGCAGTGAGGGGGAAAGGTGGCATCTGCTTCCACTTCCAAGCAGGCATAAGGGTCATACATTTGAGAGAGTGGGATTAATTTATCTTTCATTGCTCCCTTTTTTTGTGGGGTGAGGTAGGTGCTCTTATTTTAGCTTATCAGTTCCTCCTTGGCTGGGCCAAAAGAAATGCTTTGCTTTCGGAGGAGAAGCAGTGGGATGAACAGAGAGAATGCACACACACACACACACCCACACCCACCCACCCACCCTGCATAAAAAGTGAGGTCTTATAGCAGGGTGTAGGGATACAGAAAGCCTGGAATGAGAGACAGCAGAAAGCTGGGCTGTTGAGGAGGAGGAGAGGCCTGGTGGGGAGCAGCCATGCACTATCATCTGATCAGATGTGGCCTGTGAGGCTTTTGAAAATCTGGGTCAGAGCAGCTCGGTATTCCTCGGCTGGGCGATGGGCTGTGCATGCATTTAGCTGCCTTCCAGCTGAACAAATCGGGGTCTACACCCAAGAGCTGGACCTGGGGATTCCGGGTTGCGCTTTCTCCCCTCATCCATCCTCCAGCCACAAACGAGATAAAAGGTTGATGCAGAAATAGTATACAAATTGATCCAACTGCTGGTGTGTATTTTGAAGCTGCTCTTGAAACTGGCTGCTGTCATTCCCATCAGCTTAGTAAGTGGTTATTCTGGTTTAACCATCAGGAATAAATGCTTTTATTTTTAGAGAACTGGTTTGTCTAAAGACCAACCTTTCCCAATCACCCCTAGCATCTGTCAGCCAGTCATGGTCAAGAGCAGCGGTTCCCAAACTTGTTCGGTCATGGAACCTTTCTGAAGACATTTTTCCCTATGGAATGCTAACTGTATCCCTGCTTTTCACTAAGCAGTGTGAGCCCCAACATCCTTTGTTCTTGCATAATGTAGTAGGTTTGGAAATAAAGAGAAAGAGTTTAAATATAACAAATGAATAAAGTAATTATATGGTAGTAGCCCAGATGAATTCTTTTGATTATTCCCAACACTACACAGTAGAGTCCTAGGAACCAAATGATTTGATGCATTTCCTTGTTTGCTACTTGAATGGCAATCAAATAGTTAGTCTTGTGTGGTTTCATGTTAAAAACCATTTTCAATTTGGTTTTTGAGGTTTTTCATGGAACCCCTGTGAGGCTTTTGCAGAACCTGGGGTTCCACAGAACACAGTTGGGGAACTGCTGGCCTAGAGGACAAGGGGGTGATTCACTCCAAAAGTGAATCTTGGCCCTGTCCTTAGCTGTGGTTTCCTGATCTTAGTTGTAATCGGAGAAGAATCAAATAGGGAGGTTCTGGAATCGACACAGATCTGATTCTGATTCTGTAACTGTGACAAACCCCATGTTTTTTCCGCACATTTGCTGTTGCCTGCAATATGGGTGAAGGGAGAGAGACAAGTGGCCAGGACAGGTTGAAATAGCCATTGGATTTCAGAAAGGAACACTCTGTTTCCGTTATTCTCACCTGTTTTACAGTTGAATTTGATTAGTAATCCTAATTTTTCTATTGTATGCTGAGGAATGCACAGCAGGTAAATACTGTGCAACAGGTGTGCAAAGCTAGAAGGAACCAAAAATGTATTTAGCTTCACAGGGCCACATTGAGGCTTATCACAAGCTAGAGATGAACAACCAGTTCACAAAGAGTCCTGATATTGTAAAATATTGAGAGTTCATGTGTTAACTTCCTGAAACTAGGATCTGTTGACTTAACATTAATATCTCATATGTATGGATATCCTATTTTGTATTATCTTTCTTTAGAATCCTTTTTTTACTCCAAGGGAGTTAGAAGCTTAACTTTAAAAGAAAATACAAACAGATTCTTAAAACAGGTCTTGCTTGAGACCTTCTACTATTTGTAATTTAAAACATTATGCTACAATCAATGCATGTAAACAAACTTCATAGTAATATTGCCTGAAACAAAAATGTTGGGAATTGCCTTACAAAAAAATTCTAATTAGAAGTGTAATACTTAAAAATAAAAATGCTAACAGATACACACATCCTTTGGAGATTTAATAGCTAAAAATATGCCTCCCTCTGCCACAGTGAAAATATTAAATAGTCAGTGTTAAAGAGGCCTAATTGTACCGTCTGGCTTCTGCTTGTGCCATCTGAGATTTCAAATGTCCCTAATTCCATTTGGAACCAGTTGAGCGAATTTTGGCCTACGATCCCATTGCAATTATGAAAGCATTGCAGTAGACTAGCCTCAGCGAGCGGTTTGCATCAGTGTGACATCAAATGACTGAGTGCACGGGAAGCCCGCAGGATGCTCCGCTTCTTGGAAGGATTTGCTGTGGGTGGGTCAACAATGCCGAAATGGCTTTCGTGGTGCTATGTGCAAACCTGAGCTCCAGATAAGCCCGCATTTGCCTGTGATAGTACCTTGCCAATATGGAACGTGCCCGGTGTTGATGGATGGCTTAAAATGGTCGTGCTGTAGTTCTCCTACGTGGCCTAGCCCATCCCATATGGCTCCGGTTTCTTATAATGGCATGAGATCGAGCCACAGAAGGTTATATTCTTTCATTTCCTCCCGTGCCATATCCAGACTGAGGAGCAGTGTGTTGTGTCCAGTGTTAGTCCTATTTAAAATAGATCCACTGAAATGAATGGGATGCCTTTAGACTTGCCGTGGATGTCACTGCATGCCACTGAATACCAGCTGCTGCTGCAACAACCTGGGAGAATCCGGGGCTGGCCCAAGATGTTCTCTTGCCTGCGACAAAGGTCGAGATGATCCCCCTGCTTCACATTCAATGTGCAAAAACAGACTAGACTGCCTGCTGGAATCGTAATTCAAATCCAGTGGCAAGACAACCTCCTGCCCCACATCTGAGGGCAGTAGACTAGCTTAAGGGTGGCAGGACATGCTGTGCGGCACACAGCGCTATTATTTATTTATTTATTTATTTATATCCTGCCTTTTTCCTGCAAAGGGCTCAAGGCAGCTTACATCCTCCTCCTCCTCCATCTTATCCCCACAACAACAACCCTGTGAGGTAGGCTGGGCTGAGAGTCTGTGACTGGCCCAAAGTCACCCAGTTGGCTCCATGGCTGAGCGGGGACTCGAACCCAGGTCGCCTGAGTCCCAGTCCCGCACTCTTAACCACTACGCCACACTGGCTCTCTTTGCTTCAAACAACGATGCTGCCCCTTTCCCTCAGCATCTGCCCGCTCAAGTGACTGCTTCACTCTGCCTAATGGCAGGGCCGGCTCTGGGAGGACTCTTGCCTTCAACGCTGCATATGGGCTTCCCAGAAGCACCTGCTTGGCCACTGTAGGACGTGGGATGTTGGACTAGGCAGGCCTTTGGTCATATTCAGCAGGGTTATTCCTCTAACGGTCATAAGTCCTGCCTGTTTCATGAACTCCTGTGTAATCTTCAGCAAGTGTCTTTGCCTTGGTTTCCCACCCATAAAACTGAAGTAACAGCAACCTCAGAAGGGTGAGATGAAGAGCCAACACAATAAAGTTTGTAATGCACTCTGCGAATTAAGTGTGCTTCATGGGTGGTAATGAAAATTCATGCCCACCATCCTATCACATTGATTCTGTATATTACTTGCAGTGTCGTGTGTGTCTAGCATAAAGACAACGCACTCCATCCACCTTCTATGAGGATGTTTCCCTCTTGTTCCTTTCCTCAACTCATACCTTTCTGAAAATGTTGGCAAATCCTGCATCCCTCTTGGCCTTGTCAAACTGTTTTTGTTGTTGTTTCTAGTTTAGTTTTGCAAAAACGCTATCATGGTGAATCACTAGCGGAGAACAAACAGAAGCATATTTTCCAGCTGAGTCTTGGCTGTGCAGGCAGATGCAGTGAGCTGGAGGGGTTCTTGGAAGCAGTGCATCTGTCAAGGGAATAGTTGCTTTGAAAGATGGTGCTAGAGCAGCAAAGCCCTTAATGCTCTGCCTGTCCTGTTACCAGACAGTGCTCGCTCGCTTGCTCATTCGTTCACTTGCTGGTCCTCACTCTCCCTCCCTGCCCCAACTGTTTAAAATCACACTGCATTACCCATCTTCTGTTCTTCTCATCTCTCTCTTCCTGGGCTGAAAGTGTACATTAAAAAGTGGTTGAGGTGTGCCCTTGTAACTTGTGAATATGCGTGTTCAAGTCTTGTATGTGTTTGGTTAGTCGCCTTCTCGGAAATATACTGGATTTATCTGCTTGCGCACTAAGCCTCTTTGGAGTCCCTGCCCTTCGGTGCCCCAGCATCAAAAGTGCAGTGGGTAGCGCTCTGCATGAGCCCTTTCAACATGGCAGCAACTTCATGGAACTCCCTTCCAAATGGCATTCGCTCTTTCTCTAGTAATTTTCAAGGATCTGACAAAGTCTGTATTGTTTCAGAGGGTTTGGGCCTCTGACTTCAATAGCTGCTAGTCTCTCATGAAGCTGTGTAGATGTATTTGTTGTTCCAGTTCTTATAACACTTTGAAAAAAAAGCCTGGTTGTGATCTGACCAAAACACTTGTGAAGAAGGCATGGTAGGAAAATAATAAGTAGGAAAGAACCCTAGGAAATCATAAAAATAACTAGGAAAAGGCACCTTATTTCTGTCTGTGAGCTTTTAGGGGTGGATGGGTTGTGATCTCATTATTTTTAAGGACTTGTATGCATCTAATCACTAAAGGCACTTGTATATCTGCCATTCTGTTTCAGTAGTTGCTTATGGGTAGAGTGGGAGAGGAGTATACCCATAAACTCTGTGTGAATGACTGTGACGGCCAAGCTGTAGCCACTGTTCAGACCGGCACACTGCAAGTACATATTTAAAAATCTATGATATTCATATCCAACCTTTCTTCTTTTGCAACGGACCCTGAAGCAGTTTGTGTAGCCCCTTTCCTCTGCATGTTAATCTTCACAGCAAGTTGTGTAACTCAATATGGAACTGTTAGCTAGTACTTCTTCTGGATTTAGTGGGCCTCAGTATTGCCACCAATAAGAGGTATTATGGGAGGGAAGGGGCTGCAGCACAAAGCAGAGAGCAGGTTTTGTGTGTGTGTGTGCTTGGGGGGGGGGAGATCATTTACTGTGCAGTCGGACTGCCCACTCCCCACTTAACAACAGCTTTCTGTCTGCTATTGAAACTCATCCCTCACAATTGACCCTTTCAGCCTTGCAACTTACTTCTTTCAGATGAAAAAAAAGCAGCTGTGGGAGGGGGGAGTAGTGTTTCAGTTGGAGAGGGGAAATCTTCCTTAAGGTGCTAGAACACTCTCCTCCTGAGCACTCTTGGTCTGGCAGTTTGGGTCGCAAAGGGCAAGAAACATTTTTTATTCTCCTGAATAGCTGAGGATGTTTTGGAGGCGTCGAGGTGAAGGACAAGAATGGGGATAAGTACACTGGTAGAGCATTCAGCCTCGTTTCTCAGACTGAGATCGTAAGCCTGGGCCAGGGCTTTGACACTTGTGGAAGGATCCACCTGCATGGCCCATCCTCCAAATTCCCGGCACACACAAAGCTAGCATGCAAACGAGAAAGCTTTCAAATGTGTGAGCTTCCTGTGTGTAGGGGAAATAACAACAGCTCCAATATTTATCTGTTTGTTAGAATTATATTAGAGTTACCTTTTTTCTGTTTTAAAGAAATCTCAAAGCAGTTTACATCATTCTCCTCCTGATCTTACCTCCACAACAACACACCTGTGAAGTAGGTTGGGCTGAGAGTCCAGTTGGCCCCATGGCTGAGCAGGGACAAGAACCCAAATTGTCTGTGCTCTTAGCCACTACATCACTCTGGCCCTCATAGTAGTAGTACAAAAGTGCATTCCACAGGTTTCCAGCTACTCCAGAATTTTCTGATAACATTTTAAGAAATGCACCAATTTAATGGCTTGGAGGGTCACTTTGTACATCTGCAGTAACTGCTCCTAAAAGGAGCTACAAAAGGTACAAGAGAATTAATATTTCCCCTTTCTGAAGTAATTGGAGAATGGGGGATTGTTGAAAAGGTGAAGGACACTGAGAATTGTCAGTTCAACCCTTAAACTCTGGAGGATTGCAGAGCTAAAGGGGAGATGTTTCTCTCCCTTTAGTGTGTTTGCTGTTTTCCTGCCTTTACGGGTGCTGTTCAGTTAATAACTTGGTAATTGGTGTCTGGTCATGATGTACTACATGTACTTTACCTCCAACATTTGAAAGAATCAAAGAAATTGTCTGGGCAAGACTCTACATGTCAGACAGCCATAAGGGTATACTGGACTCTGGTTGTACATTTGTGGCAATAAATACAAAGCTGGGGATGAGTGAGAGCCCTTCCAAAGTGGTGTTCTGGTTTTGTTGGAAGGGGAGTCACTGGTGTAATTGCCCAAACTAGCAGCACAAGCTGTGTGCCACTCCTGAAGAGCAGTAGCGGAGCTGTTCCCAGCAGCCCTCAGTGGAGCAGCGTTGCCAGGTGTGTACGACGCAGCAAACCATCATGGGCGAGAGAACCCCTGAGACAAGCCATAGGCTCTCCGGGTGGCTTGGTTGTGAAAAGCAAGCCACCCCACAGAAACACGGCCTGGTTCAGATGACACAGCAACCCGTCGTGGGTGTTGCCACGTGGTGGGGTTTTGTGTCATGCAAACCTGGTCATCCTCTTTGCTCATTCTTGACATTTTGGGGGCTGGTGAGCCATCGTTTGCCACTCTGTGTCATCCCCACCCGCACCCTGTGCAAGGCCACCATGTGGCTCCCGGGGAGACGCTGTGTGGAAGTGACTGCTGCTCAGCCCAGTCATAATGCTCGAGTGGGAGGATACGATAAGCCTCTTCCTCTTGTTTCAAGCACAATATCTTAGTCATGCTTACTGAAAGGGTGGTTGGTGGGCAGAAGCCCTGCAAGGAAAGTAAATGCCAAATAGTAGAGTAGGCTTTGTGGGGGGAGAGATACCGAGCCTGTGTGTGTGTGTGTGCATGCGTGTCTGTGTGAGTGCTTGTATTTGTGTATCTATTGTGTCTATTGAAAAACAGTAATCTCTTGAACCAAGGTGTTGCGGAGGAGCATTCAGAATGTCTGGTGTTCGTTGCTGGTTCTCAGTCGTGATGGGAGGGCACTTTGCACATGTTCACGGGGCACTGCAAGAACGCAGAAAACAATTTACCGCTGGGTAAGCCAGCCAGCTGAACTGTGTTGTGTAGCTTCTTGCGTACCCTCCCGCTTCAGATCCTTCTTCAAATCCTCTGTCTCCCAAGAAGTGGGCTTTGGGCTTCATAGCAGTGTGGGTGGTGGCTAAGTACAGGTAAAGCAAACAGCATGGATATTCTTACCCTTAGCGCTACTGTATTTATATTTATTATTTAATAAAGTAATGATCCACCATTTTGCTAAAATGGTGCTCAGGAGGAATGATTGTAAATTGCAATAAGGGCAGAAATACAATTAAAACATAGAATTAGATGAAAAACGCAATAAAACGCATTAATAAAAAAGGACTTACACACAACCAGCTAGAAGAACTTTTCTTGATTGCATCCTAGTTTAGATGGCAAAGCCTCTCTGAATAAAAATGGTTTTGCCAACCAGAAGGAGGACAGGAAAGAGGGACTCATCCTGGCATCCCTCAGCAAGATGTGTCGGAGCCTCGGAGTGGCCACTCGTTTCACATGTTCAATTTGTATGCTGCTTGGGGCATAGCCCTATTGTCTTGTTATCTTCTTGTGGAATCATATACCTTGTGGCAACTTTCTGCATGTTATAGCAAGCAACTAAGTATATAATCTAGCTGAAACAATAGCGTATTTCCCCGTTTTTTGTTTTAAAGTTATGCATATCCTGCTTTTCTTCCCTAATAGCAGTAAGAGGAAGGTACATGGGGGAGAAGGGCAATAACAAACCGCAAAACTTATTGCAGCCAAAATATCCAGGAAGGCTTCAAATCCAGATCGAAGAGAGCAGTTTTAAGTGTCTTCTAAACATGGGCAGGGAAAGGAGTGTATTCCAGAGGTAGGGGCAGCCATGGAAAAGGCTCTCTCATGTATTGGTATCTTACGCATACTCGGGCGGACAGCAAGAAGTGCCTCTACAGACATATCAGTTCTGGGGGCAGGATTGTATGGAAGTAGGTAAAGGTAGACTTCAGAGAAACCTGTTCCCAAGCCATTAAAGCCAAGGATGAGCCTTTTGCCCCCCCCCCCCCCCCATTATTCATTAGCGAGGGAGAGATAAAATTTAAACAGATCCTCAAGAGTTATTGTTGGAACAGACAGCGACACTTCAGGGCATGTTACGGAAGCCCATGCAGGTGTCATGTTGCAGGTAGTTTAGGTGCTGAGAACAAGTGTGGGGGGAACAGACACATGCGGGAAGTCAGTACTCTGGGGGGGGGGGGCATAATTGAAATACGGAAACCAGTGGGCAGATAAGTGAATTTTGATTTAGTTTACTGTGGGAAGAGATCACAGAGACAAATTGTATCCTGTGTCCACAACGGGGAGGGGGGGGGATGGAAGCATGTATCTATGGGGCGGGTGCTGAGTTCTGATGTAGTAACAACAAAAAGTGTATAGTGTAGTGTGCACACAACAGTGCATTGTGGCTTCATATAACCTAAGGATGGGGTGCTGATTGGCTCCAGTCCACCACATCCTGTTTCCCACAGCCGCAGGTAAGGCGTGTGCCCCTGGAAGTGTGCAAACAGGACATGGGGGCAGAAGCCC
Organism: Varanus komodoensis; assembly: GCF_004798865.1. NCBI lineage: Eukaryota > Metazoa > Chordata > Lepidosauria > Squamata > Varanidae > Varanus > Varanus komodoensis. Next base: position 9,746,723 of record NW_025335762.1, read on the forward strand.
TCTGCCTCTGCCTCCTCCCAACTGGTTTTCAGGGTCTTTCTTTTCCTGAGGAGTAGATAAGCCACCCTGATTAACAGACATGCATGGTTTTATCCTCCTTTTGTTGGAGACTGTGTCCATACTTTTTCTCGAGGTCACCAGGAAAGTCCCATAACTGAAACAGTACATCATCTGCACGGCATTCAGAAGGTCCCAGAATCAGTCCCTGGTGTACCCAGGATCCAGTGAAGCGGAAGGGCCTGTGGCTGAGGTAGCGCAATATGAGAAGATATGTTGCAGTGTTGACTTAGGGTGATGGGAGTTATAGACCAACATAGGCAGTGTCGTGCTAGATGAGGGATGGGGAACCATTTGCAGCCCAAAGGCAGAAATCCGTTTCCAAGCGGCTCTTGTGGGCATATTCCAGTGTATAGTGGGCTGGAGGTTAAAAATAAAGGGGAGGAGTCAAAATACTACCATAATGTTGCTTAAAGCCAATAACTAAGCCTTGGGAGAGGCATTCTAACCATTTAGAATGGCGGGTGGGGGGTGGTTGGAAAGAAAACCAGGAAGCTGCCAAATGATAGGTGGTTGGACAAAGGGGGTGGGGCCAGGGGAAGAGGGTCTGGGGGACTCTGGGCGTCCTGCATTCACCCCCCATGCCTGTGATTCTACAACCTAGGCTAGATGGACAAACAGTTTGAACTGACATAAGACAGTTTCTTATGATTCTTATGCCTCGAGTCTCAAGATTCCGAAATCTTAAAAGAGGACTTGCTGATTATGTTGCCTCCCTTACATAGCAATTCATAAAGAAAGTGCGGTTTGGTTTGGTCTTCTTATGCGTTCATGTGTCATAGCCGGGCAATCGTTGAAACTCATTCCAATTCACCTCTTGTTGCTGCAGCTTTTATGGAGAACAAGGACTTCCTGGTTCCCTTATCTAGCCAGTTCCTGTTGGGACCAGTTGAATCTTGTCTTGGGCAGCAGGGCAGAAACAGGAAGAGAGTGTAGTGTAGGTATAACCTGACCTTCTAAGCCAGAATAATCTGGTATCTGACAGATATTTTTAAAAAATCCCCCTGCTGCTCACACCTCAGGGATGTTTGCTTAGAGATTTGTTTGTTTGTTTGAATTACAATCTTAATTAACAATTTATTTCACTGAAAAGTAAAATCATTATTATATGCTGTTTCTGGAAGTAGTGGTAGTGTAAAAGTTTTATTAGGGCCAGATTTTCACAAAGTAGTGAGCAGGTTTCTGAGTTAACTGTGACTCCTGTTAACACTGGATGGTAAGGGCAAAAGAAAGGCGCAGATGGTGTGGAAGAAAGTGAGAAATGGGATGTTGGTGGGCATGATGGAAAAATCCCAGCCTGCAGACCATAATATTCTTAAGATTGAGGGGAGGAGGTGTTTTGCAGACTGAATTAAGTTACATTAGGTTTGGTGTAAAAAGATCTCAGATTGCAGCAAGGCATACTGGAGTATGAAGGAACAAGAGTTATGTTTCTTTTTTAGAATAAAAACCAATAGTTTCTTTGCCTCCAATTCTGCTTCTGGTCTACCTGCAGTTTTATCTCCTGTGTTCTTCAATATCCAAGTATTTCTGACTTATTTATCAGAAACAACCGAGCAACTTAAAAAGTGACAGATTCATTCTGGCAGCAGCTTTCGTGGAGCAGAACCCATTTCACTGGGTGCATGGAGCATTATGCAGAGTTTCCGTACAGTACATATGATGTGGATGAGCATCCATGCACCATTTAGCAATGGAGGTTTGTTTTAGGATTCACGCGGAAGAAAAGAGCAACCCAAGACTTTGGTTGAGCAAACAATTCTCTTCCTTTTCCACCCCTTCTATCAGTGGAGGCCTCAGAAGAACAAGCTTGGGGTTTCCAGGCAGATTTCTGTTCTGAAACTGTGACTACATTGCGGAAAAGGCCATCTGTAACCGTGTTAGCTTGCGAGTGACGGAGAATATCCTTAGCAAAGAGTTGTTGCAGCCGGACCAGCTGCTGGTGGCACTACAGACACTGTTCCTAGGGCATGTCTGTCATTGTTCTCCCAGTTGTAATCTGGGCCCCTCGCTAAGAAATACTGACAGCACCCTAAATTGAGTCAAAAGTATACAGACCGATAAAGATCAATTTGCTAATTTTGTTTTTTGGCAGTCAAGATTTGATATGTGTACAAACTTCATTTTTTCTCTTTAAGTCCCATAAACTAGTTCAGCTTATCCTTAGTAGAATGAAAGGGGTTCCAGCCCCCTCTTCCACTATTAAGAAAAACTGCATAATAAAAATTAGAATTGGATTTATTTGGGATTGGAAGCAAGTTCAAATCAAGGTGTTATTAGCATAATAAATGAAAAAGAAAATACACAAATGAAGAGAATGAACAATAGCAGTACAGAACTAGAATATTTGTTTTGTTAATAAAACAGTCCGTTGTATTACTGCCCTTTTTTCTTTTTTGCTTTTGCAGAAACCGCCGCCTGAGCAGTGAAATCCAGCTTCCTGTTAAAGCACTAGCCAGCTTGCCATCGGCAACCAAGAATTCTATGCAGGTGAGTGAATGGGCTCGCGCAGTCGAGATGAAGGGCTCCTCTCATTTTCTAGTGCTCAATATAAAATGAAAGTGACTTGCAAAAGGAGGGAGTTCTCTTGTCTATGCCCAGCATAGAAATGTAGCTCTTGTCCCTCTGCCTTCATCTTCCAGGTAGCTACAGTGCTACCTGGGCTCACGAACTTAATCTGTTCCAGCACTCTGGTCGTGACCCGAATTGGTCGTGACCCAGGTCAAATTTCCCCGTAAGGTAAGGTTCAATGTAAATAAGGTTAATCTGTTCTGAAACATTTTTTTAATCACAAAAATTTGAAACAAAGTGACAAAGAACAACAAAGTACTGTACAGTAGAGAACACTAACCTTGGCTGGAGGGAGGTTATTGTTTGGAGGGAGAGTCCAAAGGATAATCAAGCGATAGTGATTGTGCTTGTGGGGGGGGGGGGAGATGGCTGCGATCACGATCATGCTCATGCAGCCCCCCCCCACCAGCACGATCATGGCCATCTTCCTGCATGAGCGCGACCACGACTGCAGCCATCTCCCCCTCCCCGAGCACAATCATACAGGGAAGACGGGCGCGGGCACAATCATCACCCAATGAGGAGTTTGCGACCTGAGGCAAAATTTTGCCAAAATTACCCTTTGCAACCCGATTTGGTCGTGAACTGAGGCATTCATGGGCCAAGGCACCACTGTACCGGTAACCTTTGCAGGCCAGTAACCTTATGGGCTTATTTACAAGGCTGGTTAAATCAACTCGCTCTGGTCGGGCACGTGTGTACAGAATCCATTCCTGCTGCCAGGTAGAGAACTGAAACAAGCTGGGGGCTCCATCAGTGGGTTGCTTGCTCTGTGACATACAACCCACGAATGTTGGTTTGAGTCTTGCCTGACAAGCCGGAGCAACTGAGCAACATAAATTGGCATGGCTGCTTTTTTGCAACAGGCAGGTGTTGCTCTTAACATTTAAAAGCAAACAGACAAGCGCGCTTGTACAAGGGTGTCTTTGTTGTGGGTAAGGGGAGTTATAGATTCCTGAACATGCTGCTTTCCATGTTTCATTATTTATGATAATATGCTCTGCAGAGTACTCTATTTGGTTCCAGTCCAGCAAGTTGCAGGCTAATGAACTTGACAAATAACTGTTCTTGGCCAACCTAGACCTGAGCAAACAGAGTTGTTATTACCCAGGGATCTGACATCTAAGAACAGAATGTTTAGGTTGTTGGGACTGAGGGAAGAGCATATGTTTCTAATGCTGATTTTTCACAAGTTGCAAAACTGAACCATAATGTCAGAGGAAAAACTGTTCTATATTCCAGTTGGCAAAAGATGTAGGAAGACATTGGGAGGGGGTGGGGCAGCTGCCATTGCAATCTAACTCTTTTCTTGATTTTGTCAGTGATGTACATCCTTGTTTTTCAAATATAAAGGAAATGGTGGAGCTGGGCTCAGAAAACTGCAGTGAAGGTTATTTGAGGCCCTCAGAAAGGCTTTTAACTGCTAACTCGGGTCGTTTTCCTCTAGGCCTAAGTATATTAAGGACTCTCACTAGAATAATTACGCAGGAATGTGTGAGCAACAGCTGGCCATTGAGGCTATTATTAATCATATTATTGGCATTTCTTAGTAGGTAAAGCCCTTTTAATGATCTTTACATTCGCATAGCAAACGTGCATGGCAGACTAATGCTGCCTCTCCTTAAAGCCGCAGGGATCCCCGACACCACGACCTGTGCTATGTCTTCGTTGCCAGGAGCTGCAAGCTGTCATTTAGGTTGACAGTTATGTCAGGCCGTCTGGGCATTGTGGGGTTTTTTCCTGAAAGGGTCACTCATAGCTGCCTGTCATGGCCTAGTAAACCCAAACCTGTGTCCAGGAGGCCCATTGAGCCTCACCGACAAGGAACCCTTTCACACATGCAGGTAGCCTGACAGACCATGACACTGCATAAGGCAGCTTTTGGGCTCCCACAGTGGTATTTGTCGTTTTCCCTGGGGTCAGGAAGTTACAAGGTTGCTGTGCTCAACTGCCCTCATTCACACATGCACTCATTCACACTCATGCATCCCACCCCCACCCGTACCGCCACTGGGCTGTGCCGTCCTTTCTCAGCCATGCCGTTTCTCTTCCAGCAGGAAGCATTGCATGTTGGTACTTGTAGTTATTTCTGCCAGCACAGCCATGTTAAGTAAGACACAAGGAGAGCTGCCATCTGCTCTTCACAGCAGAGCCGAAGCACAGTCCTTGCAGGCTAGTGGCAGCCTGCCAGCAGGGCTCTCAGCTGGAACTGTGCTCGGGTGCATCTGTGCCAAGGCTGGGATGTCTCTCCGGCGCTGGGATCAGGTGACCCTGCTGTTGCTGCCGCTGCCACTGCTGTTGACTGCTGCACACCCAGACGTCATTACAGCTTTCTGGAGAAGAATCCACGGTTGGCAGCCTGCCAAGATCAGCCTCCTGGGGCCAGGTCTCTGCCTAGGAAGCAGAGCTGAGAGGCAGAAGAGCCTGGCTGGAGGTTGGAAGCCGAACAAATAGCTCTTATTCACCTCAGCTTTTCGAGGCTCATTCTGCTAGGAATATGTCTAGGTTCCCTTCCCCATGCCTCTGACCCAGTGTTATGTAATAGCTAACGATGTTGAACTAGGAGCAGGGAGATGAATGTTCACATCTTGCACTGAGAACCATTTTGGGGTAGAAAACAGGGCGAAAAATTAAATCCCCATTTGAACAAAAAGCTGAGTTGCTTGACAGTCTCTCTCTCTCTCTCTCTCTCTCTCTCTCTCTCTCTCTCTCTCTCTCTCTCACACACACACACACACACACACACACACAGAGAGACAGAGACAGAGACAGAGACAGAGACAGAGACAGAGACAGAGACAGAGACAGAGCCTGGCCCAGGTTGCAGGATTGTTGTGAGGATAAAAGAGAAAGGGGAGAACAGAAGGATGGGAATTTATCGCCTTCTTTTCCTTTGGGAAGCTGCCATTAGGAACAATTTTTGCTTCATTCTGCTTCTTCGGCTGCCTTTGCAGTACCCAAGCTCTGTTAGACAGATGCCGAAGGCTGCCGTGCTGGATATTTGGACCCCCTTTACGTAGATGTGACATCAAGTCCTCTCTGAGCTCTTGCTCGTATCCCGATCCTTTTTCATATTATGGTAGCTCAGTGACTGACTGTCTGGAAGTCCAGTAAATGGTCTAACTACTACAGTAGATTCGGCTGGAGCAGGAATGCTCTGTCTGTCCAGACTCTGCCCTCCCCCCATGCTCCTTGCTGTGGAAGAGCTCTGGCACGTCGCCAGACAGGAGGAGGCGGAAGATGTGCGCCTTTCTATCCCAGGGGTTATTGGATTACACCCATCACGGAGAGTTTCCTTGCCGCTCTTCCTTCCCCCGTGCAATCATTCCCTACCATCTATGCACGCCACTGCCCCCACAGTCCTTGCTCGCAAGGGTGGGGGGCCGTCAGAACCCACAACAGGAACTGGGGCCTCTGGGTACTTCCTGGCCTCTTAACTCCTTCCCCTCCCCTTCACTCCAGGGTAACAAATGTGATTTCATGTTCCTTATCACGCTCTTCTATTAGATTCCCAGTTCAGCAGTTTCTTTAATGAGAGGTAACTAAGCTGAAACAACAAGGTCATGCCCTTTAACTGAGAGCACAAGTGGTACAAAAGGCTGGTTATGGTGACAGGCAAGGTGCCCTGTGCCCAGAACATCAGGAATGGGGACTGTCGATTATGTGCTTTATTTTTAAATAATATGTATTGCCCTTTTTGCTAATCACAGTGCCCCACAGTGGATTATAAACCTCAGGGTTAAGAATCATCAAGTACTCCGTGTATGAAATATGAGATACCAATAATAAACAATAAGAAGTGCTAGAAATTTTCGTGGATGTGCTAATGTGACTACAAAACTACCAAGGATTTTAAAAGGTCTGTGAACAGTTCTGTCTATTACTCAAATCTCACCCTTTTTCCTTTCTAGAACTCATTTAAAGTTACATGAAAGGAATCTGTAGTTGTGGTGAACTTTGTTTTACAAGTAGAGCTCTGTAATATGTAAGGGTTTGGGGCAAAAAGAGGGACAGAGTTTATATCCTATAGTGTGCATCCTTAGGATGGCCTTCCACCTGGTGCCCTCCAGATCTGTTGGACTGCAACTCCCAGCTTCCCTTAGGAAACAGCAGGAGTTGCTGTGCGACACATCTACCAGGGAAAGTCTGCTTTAGCTGCATCCAGACCAAAGGGTGTGTGATTTTGTAGCCAGAGTAGAAGTGTTGGTGGTGGTACCAGCGGGGCGGGGTGGAGGGAGGATTTGGAAGAATATGCTCCTGAAAGCAAGATTGCTTTTCCTTCAGACTTGGCCAGGCAGGCTGTTCAGTCACTTCTGTGGAATTAGCAAAGCCCATCTTCAATAGAGAAAGTAACGGCATATTGCCAAAGGTTTGAAAACAGGGACAAGAATAGGAAACCAGGTATGAGAGCCAACAGGGCTGGGGGCTGTGGAATGGCTCCAGGATAATAAAGAGAAATTGCTGCTGGAATAGGGATGGGGAACAGGAGGTTTGGGTTTATTTTGTGTGTTGGGGAGTGAGGGGGGCGGTCAGATGCAATTTCCTCCAAAAGAATCTTCTTTAGGGAATGTTCTTTGTAGCAGAATATCTTGGCTGTATAACATAATGCATGTTGCTTATTTTTAAGTAGGCCAGAGAGCAATTCCTCTCCACCTGCCACCTTTAAATCCTTTTTAAAAAGTTTCCATAGCTGTTCAATAAATCTAGGCAGGCACAGTGCAATTTATGTGTTCTTGGTTGGATCTAGTTTGGAGGCAAACAGTATGTATGTGTACCTGGGGGTGGGGGCGCAATTAGCTGCCACCTAAGTGGCCAGTGACCTCCTGCAGAGCTGTAGTTCTGGGCTGCAATTCTGGGCTGGAACAATCTGTCTTTCCTTGTTCACCGAACATGTTCAGAGAGAGAGAGGCACTCATTGTTCAGAGGAAAAGTGAATACTTGCTGTGTCACAGTGGGCTGGCCATAGGAAGGCAAAGAGGTGCAGCCAGGACCCTCCACAGCCGTGACCTTGCTACTGGAGAAGCGTGCTGCTCAATTCCATATTGCTGGGCTGATTTGCCCTTTCAGCATGCTAAATTTCCAAGGGGGCTGAAAACAGCCCAGGGCTCAGAGCAAACCTGGTAAAAATGTGGACATGTGCCTGTTCTTCACTCAGCAATGTATGTCAAGAGATCTGCATGTATAAATGGGCAATCGGGAATCAAATACCTGGTGTTAACCACAAATGGAAGCCCCTTACACGTGCCACTGCAATGGGATATATAGATGCGTTAATTGATGTGCACCCATATTTATACTGAAACTGAGCAAGTTCTACCATCCCTTCCTGAATCGCCCCTGGAGCAGAGAGAGGAAGTGCCTTCATTCTGAGGGCCAAATCCAATGTCGGAGAAGCTTCAGACAGCCATATTCCAGTGCTGAGCAGACCAAAAGTAAAAAGGGGCAGGGCCAAAAAATGCCATCATGTTTCAGCCTTAAGCTCTCACTGGGGTTTCTGGGTTGAAGTTCCCTGCACCTGCCCTTCAGAAATGCTTAACGTTCTTGTAAATTTAGCATGGGTATCCGGGGCCTACAGGAAGAAGGCATAGGAAATAGGCATCTGATGCCAAAATGAGTTTGCATTTCTTTTCTTGACTTGCTGAAATCTTGTGAAGCATCAAAGAGCACACAGCAGGGTTGTGTTCTTATAGTCTGCTCATATTTTCTTTGTTTTTATTTTTCCTGACTAGGGTTATCCCTGGTAAACCTGAGCACAATTAATAGAAAAACTCAACACCAAGTTGCCTTTTATAGTGCACATTTAATTTTTAATAGCATTTTGCGGGTGCAAAAGAACTAGATGCTCTTGTTGGGAGAGCGTGTCTTGTCTGGTGGGAAAAATCTCTGAAGCACACTGTGCCTGTAGACATTTGGGGCCCATGGCTGGAGCTCAAAACGGCTGCCAAAGTTGTCTAGGGAACCAAAGAGCATTGCAGAGTGGGTGCTACTGCCTGTATAATCCCAGCCTGTGTGGAGGGGCAGGCTGTATTTCGGGGAAGATGGCGGGCTGCAACCCTGCCTTGAAGCCCAGGGCACAGGAAGAGGCTGGAGCATCTGCTGTACAATATAAGCCCATCTGGCTTCGAGGGGGGCTCTTCTCTCAGGTTTATCACCATAAGAGGCATCTTGAGGGGCACATGAAAGGGCCCCTTCTCACTGGGCACTCTCAGGTTCTAGAGCTCCCTGCTGAGGGAGGCTAATTTTCCCCCTTTTTTGTTCTCCTTTTGTTGGGCAAAAGGGATTTGTGTTCAGGTAGACCAGTAGTGTATATGTTGATATGTTGTTGAAAGTGTTTTTTCCCCAATTGGTTGGTTTTTTGATGTTGCATTTTCAGTTCATTTTAATATTTTAACTAGGACATTGTTTTGAATCCAGATGTTGTTTTAAGCTACGTTAAGCTTGGTTAAAAGGTGGGATGATGATACAAAAGGAAAGGCTTCACCTCCAGTCCTGGCCAGCCAAAGGTTTTCTAGCAGCCCCCTTCCTCTCCTTGTCTGTGAAATCATTTGTTGATTAATGGGGAACGTGTGGCCTTCCTGGATGTTGGCTATAATTGCACCATCCTTTGCCACAGGTTATGTTGGGTCGGACTGATGGAGGTTGCAGTCCAGCATCTGGAATGCTGCATATTCTCTACCCTGACCTAGGTGATGGATATATTTTCCTGCTTATTCTTTTTAAATTGGTTTTTCTGCAGAACCAATCAGAGAGAACAAGGTGGAACTAGTGGAGGCACAGGTAGGCAGGTTAACACCCTCCAGATGCTTTTGACCACAACTCTGATCAGCCCCAGCCAGCAGGGCAATAGGCATGGATAATGGGAGTTGTATTCCATAACACCCTAGCCCTACTTTAAATGTTACTTTATTTTAGCAGTTGAATGCTGCAATACCCAGTATGGTTCAGTTCAAGTCAAGCCACGCTCCTCTGGAAAATGCATGGCAGCTGAGCAACCACAAATTCTGTAAAGCATTATGCAGGGGAGGACTGAAGTGAGGCTGGGTACTAAGAAACACCCACTCAGGTGCCAAAACGGAGGATAAGAGTTCCCAGCACATCATTGTTCATGTTCTGGTGGTAGCCAGTCAGTTGCGTGGGGCTATTTTTATTTTATAGTCTCTCTAGAATTGGACAGAGCAAACCATTCTCCATACTGTTGACTCATCTGCCGCTTCTCAGTGGAGGTGAATGGGGAAAGTGCTGTTCTTTGAGGTTCCTGCACATCTCATTCTCATCCCTCGGTTTTTGTGGTGTTTACGTCTTGATTCCTGTGAGCTTTCCTTTTAAGCAACAGCAAAATTAGGTTGCTTGGAGGAGAGTTGAGGCAGAATGATTCAGCTTTGTGGGATCTGTTGTTTTTGTTTTTTGCTAGAACCCCGGGATCAACTAACCAAGGGTGGCTGGCACAATGCATAACGGTACATTTTGAAGTGCAGACTCTCATCATGGCAGTCTCTGTTTCAGCAGCCTAATTTGCATAGTTGTGAGGAGATTGAATTGTGAATCAGGACACCTGGTTTGAATTTCATGTGTCTTAGGGAAGCCACTCTCTCCTGGTCTCGGTCTCGGTCCTTTTATCTGCAATATGTTGTGATATTAATACTGACTCACTGGCAGGATTGTCATAAGGACTAAAGTAGAGAATATACACCAGCCACTTTGAGCTCTAGAAAGTGCTATACAAATGTTTGAGACCCAAGTCAGTCCCCACTGATGGGGATTGGAGAGAAGTGTGTTTTGGATGATTCTCCTCCCTCTGGGTTTGTTGTGCAAACTACAGCAGATCACTTCATAACTGAAAGGTACAGCCTGATTCTGTATGTGTTTACCCAGCACTGACTCCCTCGGCAAGATGTGCTCTCCAGTAAGCATACTCAGGATTGTAGTCTGTGGTGAGCAACCCTTTCCATAGGAGCTGAGGGGCAAGGGTGCAGACGCAGCACAATTAATGCTATTTGCTTTAGCAGTGCTGTTGGCTTAGTCCCCTGACACGGCTGCAAGGACACCTGGGTGTGTGGGGAGGGGAGGCCTGCTTCTGTACAGGGCTGGAAATCTTGCCCTCTCCATCCCCCATCACTGCAGAACACGATACTGAGATTTTATGGAACCGGCTCTCCGTACAGCTCTAATAATCTCCAGGATACTCCCTTGTAAAGGATGGGCTTGCCTATCCCATTCCTCTTTAGTTGTTGCAAACCCCTCCCCCCACTTCCCTAGAAAACTCTGCATACCATGTCCAAAGCTCTTCCAAAACTTCCCAGCCTCCCACACCCGGCCCTTGCCAGTTGGAACAGATCTGATTAACTCCTGCAGCACCAAGGCTGCCTTGTACGGCTCTGTGGAAAAGGCTGCAGAAAGTGCTTGGTGGACCTTAGACAGGCCTCCTTTGTTCAGATGGGAACCATTCCATCCAAACAAGTGTTATCCTCAAACTTACAGTGGGGGGGGGGGAATCCCAAACCAAAGGCACCAGAGCCTTTCTGTGCTGTATGCTTGAATCCAGGGACAAGGCGCTAGCAGGATCCTTTTATCAATGAAACCTCCCGAGTGAAAGTTTAGCTAGCGGCAATACCTCGGCCTCCGTGCAAAGTTTTTGCTTTGATTTGTTTTCCTAGGAATTACTGAAGGATGTCTCCTAAATTTGAATCTCTTTAAATTCTGTGGTAGCTGCCGTTCTAAATCTTCTTCACAAGGAGTTTTTCCTAAACTGTCTGCAGCTGCCACCTTCTCTGAAATCAGGCCCAGTGACTTCTGATAGCTTCAGGAGTGACAGAAATCCAGCTGGTAAAGTTTCCTGGCTCACAAGTGAAGAAGTATGGAATATTTCACCAGTTGAATTTCTGTGCGCTTAATTTTTTTTAAAGCACCATGTTCTCAGAGGGCAGGAAAGGAGAGACAGTGTTCATTAAATACTCCTCAACATAGATGCCTACTAGACTGAACTCTACATGAAAAAGCGTAGTACCCCAGCACCACAGGCATTTGCTTCTGTTCCACTGCCCAGGACTGTTGTGGGATATTTCTGCCTATAAACAATGTCAACACAAACAAACAAACTACTGCAAGGGTTGATGGCTGAATTTTGCCTTTTCAAGGATACTTCCCATGGCAGTTTCTGCAGCAATAAAAAGGGATGCAGTTTCTGTCTCTTCTGTATTGCTGGAGGTAAATTAAAATTCAACATGCTGCCTCATGCATGGGCCCTAGCTGCTCCCAAAGTTTGTGTGTGTGGTTGTTTTTTATGCCACTGTGCTGCATCTGGTTCACATTGGTAGATCCAGAGTTGGATGTGGGTTTTGGAGGCTGCTGCAGCCCCACTCCCCATTCCTCAATGAGTCTACATTCTTGCTGCCATTTTCCTTAGCTGCTCTTGCTCCTCATCCTCTTTCTCATGGCTACCTGTAGCTTGCTTGATAGCCAGAGAGCAAGCAGGCGGTGACATCTCCTGCTTCTCCTTCTCGCCACTGCTGTTGTCTGGGCCTGGGTGGGAGGCAAGTGAGCACTCAGGCTGTCCCGGAAAAGGGGAGAGGGGATTCCAAGAGGAGAAGGACCACTCTCATCAGTGGGCCCCTGCTATACTGTAGCCCTTGGGATATGCCTGCCCTTCACACTGACTTTGGATAAACACTGGAACTCTGAAAGAAACGCCAAGCCCAAAGTCTAGCCACTCCTGGCATGTATGATTTCCGCTCCAGTCCCTTTATAACAGTCCCATAAGGTAAGCTGAGATGTAGCTCAAGATCACTCAGGGAGCAATGCAGGGCTTTGAACCTGGGCTCCCCCCACACCTGGACTAACAGTGCAACTGCTGCATCATGTAATAAAACCTATTCCTTTCTTCTGAGTTATCTCACACTCCCGTGTGCTTTACTACAGCGAGTCTATGATTAGACTTGTTCTCACATTGGTGTAGACCAGTATTACACTGAGACTCTTTCTATGCCATGCTTCCCCGTTCCAAGCGCTACAGAGCAAACGAAAGAAAGAAAAATACCCCAAACCAGAAAACAAAGCCCAGTTCCACATAGGAACACACGAGTATTGGATCAGACTCTGCTTAAAGTGAACGGGAAAGGGGGATACAAATAATCTGGCCACAGTGAAGAGTTGCAGCCCAATAACTGTTTTATATTTAAAGCAGCAGATAAACAGATATCCTTTTAGTATTTTTTAAAGATTGCTCCAGGAGGCTTTACAATGGAAGAGAGAAGGATCCCATCAAAAACAGGACGTTCACCTACTCCCAGTCCTATAATAGTCTCCTCCCTATGAGTATGGGGAGCTAGACTTCAAAATCCTCACAGAAGCTCTCACCGTGGTTTCACGTCATATTAAATAGCTTGTGAGAGGACATGATACCCTGAGAGATGAGAATGGCGCCTTCTGGAGCTCTGCTGAACAGTTCCAATGGGGTCAAGCAAAAATTTCCAGGCATGCTCTTCTGAAGCAAGCCATGGACTTCTTTCAGTCCCAGGGTCAAATTCCATCTCATGCAAGTTCTTGGGGGCTGCATGCCAGTGGTGGGTGGGGTCAATAAGGAAAATAGTGTATCTTGGTCTGAAATTCTTACTGCCAGCAAGTATGCCTTAGGAGACACATTTCAACTTTTGGAGAAGAATGGGTGGCGGCTGGTGGGGGGGGAGGACTACAAAATCACCACAAGATGATTGCTTGGAGGAAGAGAGAAGGCAGAACACCGTGTTGTGAGATTGCCTCCCCAAGTCAGGGAGAGGCCACTGATTTGGTGCCTATGATCGATGGTATTAAAAGTTGCCAAGAGGTCCAGAAAACCTTTCATAATTCCTCTTTCCATCACCTGGCACTTGACCTCAAGCAGGACTGTCACCAAATCAGCCAAAAAAGTCACACTGTAAATGGGCTAAGATAATCCGTCTCATCCAGGAGTTTTACATTCTGGAGTGAACTTTGTGCATACAGTAGGTATTTTTCTATTAGAAAGGATAATTTTTTGCGCATGCATCAAATGCAACCTTTCATTGCCAGTTGCTTCCTGCTCCCTGTGTTACTGGGCAATATTTACTTCATTTATTGTATAACCTTCCCATAGAACAAGTTATCTGGATGTCTCAAAAAATCCTTAAAATATAAAGCAATAGAACCAATTAAAAATAAATCAGCAAAAAGAATGGAACTCACTTCACTGCTTGTGTATTTGCACCCGGACCAATCTATTAATTAGACAAGCTAAAAGGCAGGTGGGAAGAGAAGGCGTAAACATACCTATGCTCAATAAACGTGACATTAGGCAATGATTGCTCCAAGTTTTCAGCAAAGGAAAGGGGGGAAAGTAACAAATATTTAGATGTTGATCCAGCTTGAGCAAACAGTAGGACTGAGACACTGGGTAACAGTGTAGCTGTTTTTCCCCTAAACAAACAGAAACCACTTCATTCTTCATGCTGAAGTATATTATCTACCCCCTGTGAATACGTGCAGCTTAGCCTGTTTGCTGAATGAGTTTCAGCTGCTTAGACGCTTAAACCCATAACCCATCCCTGCCGGTTCCTGGATCTTATTCCTTAAGAAGAAAGTAGAGGCATGCAAGACCCCTCCTGCAGTGCAAATTGCCCCTCCTCCAATGTAGTTCCTTCTTGGGTGCAAATACCAGCTTGGTTTCAATGGTCTTAGGTGTGTCACCGATTCTTAGCCTTAGTTTCCAATCTGTAAAATGGGAACAATAGTCATCTATAGTCAGAGTGGCTGCAAGGGGGATAAGATGCAGGACAGGCTGCTTAAGCAGGCGATCAAGAGTCCTACCTTTCAGTGGTCCAGAAAATGGTTGAAAGACGACCGTATGGCCCCTCGGTTCTTAAGATATGGGGTTCCATAAAGTTCCATCTTGCTCCTGCCTCTTGCTATTTGACGTATCACAGCATCATTTTCCCTGGAGTTTGGTGCTATCCAGCTCCATTTTTTCACTGATTCAGCTGAGTCTGTAAAATGTGGAATTGGTGCCTGGTATCAGTAATGTGTTGGACAAGGGCCAATGAACTGATGCGCAGCCCTGGAAAAACAAATTGGAATAAACGAAGCTGCCTTATACTGGATCAGAACATTGGTCCAACTGGTTCAGTGTTGTGTCAGCACTCGCTGGCAGTGGCTTCCCGGGGCTCAGGCACTGTCCTGTCCTAGTCTTACCTGGAAGGGGTGGAGAACACACCTGGACCTTCTGTCTGCAAAGCAGGTCCCCTTCCACCCTGCTCTGACCCTAGCTGTGACATTTGCCTGAAGGGGCAGGTGGAGATCAGCCTCTTCTGGATGGGGCTGTGCTTCTCTCTCATGATCTGACTCTCATTCTGGGCATCCTGATCGATCCACCTCTGTTGCCGGAAGCCTAAAGCTGGCATGGCAGTTGAGGCTCCCACTGGACAGAGAGTGCCCAGGCAATGGTGATCCGTGCGACAGCAGCCTCTGAGCTAGACTACTACAATATAGTAATTCCTTGGAAACTTCTGTTAGTCCAAACCATAATTGCTAACTGAGCCTCCTAAATTAACCCGCAAGTTACTAGCCTGCACAGATTTGAAGTGTGGCTGCTGGGGCTGGTTAAAAAGGGCTGCAGAACTAGTGTGTTTATGCTGAAGGATCGGTCACTTCATTGTCTTCCACTAGCTCACCTACACGTAATTCATTATGTGTTTTAGTCTGAGAACTTCTGTCCCTCTTTTCTACTCCCAAAAGGAGTTGCTCAGAATGGCTTAAAAGCATAAAAATGAGCAACAATTAATCATTAAAGCACATTCACAAAAGTGCGATGCAACAGCAAAGACAAAAATGCCAAGGGCCAAAACGAAGGATCCGTACATGAAATTAAACCTCCCCAGAGCAGAGTGAATTCCTTGTTTGAAGAGAAATGTCTTCAGTTGCTTGGGGAGCACAGGTTATTAAGAAGGTAACCGAACCCTTCAAATTAGCACCCTCCAGAGGTGTGTTTTCCTGCAATTCCTGTCATTTCTTGACAGTTGGCCATACTGGTTGAGATTGAAGTCCAAAATGTTCAGAGAACACTAAGTTGGGAAAGGCTAATCCTACCCTTTCGGAGCAGGGTGTTCCACGTACAGAGACAACCACCAAAATAGCCCCTCGACACAATGCCTCAGATCATGCCTCTGGAGGCAGCGACAGCATGTCACTGGCTATCATACTAATGCCGAGTTGAGACTACGAGGAGAACCGTTAGAGGGAAGCAACATGTCTGGCTATTGATAGCTGTTTCAGCACAAATCCCAGTGTTGGTGCTCATGTTCGGAGTCCTGGGGATTTGACCCCAGCTGCTTTCTCTTGCTAACCTGCCATACACTGTAGTTATGTGCAGGTCGTCCCTCTTCCCAAGGCCTTGGAGAACCATTGTCAATCAAGGAGGCACTACCAGCACAGATGGACCAATAACCTGATCTTCCACGTTGGTGTGTAGATGAATTCAAAGGAGGAAAGGGCTCTGGTTCTTTTGAACAAGTGCGCAGAGCTGCGCGTTTCTGTTCGTGCATCTTTTCTTCCTCTGGCAAAGGAGAAAACTATGTAGCAAATGAAATGCTCAGTTTTGTATTTCTGTTCAAAGGAACAGAAGTGTTTCCTTCTTTAGCATTTGGCCATTCAGGTGGAAATTGTATACAAAGTTGCACTTACCCAGGTAGAAGCCTCACTCTCCTTAATGTACCTGTTCTGACCGTAGGTATGGTTGCCACCTGCAGGATAACTAAAGTTACCACTTGCCCCCTAACTCCAGTGAGGCAACTACTTGCCAGGAAGAAAGAAGGAATGAAGCCTGAAATGGAAGCTTCTGAGCGATTCAGCATTGCTTACTTCTAAGACGTGTCTTGCTTGCTTCTGAAGGGACATGCATGGGCTTGCCTTGCTTCTGAGTAGGTTTAAAACAGTTAAGAATCACATTTTGATCTCACCTGTTCTCTCTTCTTGCCCCACCTATGGATGGAAGGAAGGAAACCCTAACTCCACACCTTTCCCTTATTGGAATTCAGCCCTTGGACTGAAAAAGGTTTCCCACCACTGTTTAAGAATTGTATAAGAGGAAAATTTGAGCAGGTGTTGTTTCTTTCATGAACAGAGGAATCAGTACCAAGTGAAACCTTCCTTCCTACTTCTTAAATCTGAAGTATTCCAGCTTCCAGAACAGGTTTCTACAGTCTGGTCCCTTTCTGGTGCATTGGAATACAGGCCTCATCATCCCCTATCCAGACTGGCTAGGGGATGACAGATGTTGGAGTCTGACATATCTGGAAGACACTTAGATGGGGAAGGCTTTTCCAAGGCTAGTAATCCTAAGATAATTGATAAATTGTAGAATTGACAAACCTTTCTTTTCCCCAGTTTGGGGCCACATCCCAGCAGTCAGCAGGGCCAAAGCCAAGAGTTGATGCTTCTTCTTTCTTGTGCTCCCGTTCCTCCTCCTTCCTCTCCTAACTCAACCTCTGGGAGACTTTCACATACACTTAGAAAACCCCTAGAGTGGAAGACGCACACTACCCTTCCAGGTTGCCTCATTCAGCATAGGAGCTGTTGCAGTGTATATTCACAAAAGGTGCTGGATGTTCGTTTGTTTGTGTGTTTGTTTAAAATTTTTGTATGCCATCCCTTATACCCTGCCATCTCAGGACGGCTCACAATCCATAAAATTGAAATACAATAACATCACATATATAAATAACATAATTCAATAAAAATTTACAAAAAAGACAAAATCAAAGCCACTGTTCAAAATGATTAAAATATCAATTTTTAGAATAGCGATTGAATAAAAAGGTTTTGACCTGGTGCCAAAAAGAATACAAACTCGGCACCAGGCGCACCTCTCCGGGAAGCACATTCCACAATCTGGGCACCACTGCAGAGAAGTGTTCATAAGGCAGAGAGGAGGCTGCGGTGCAGTTGTCCCTGGGCAAAGCTAGTGTGTGGACCTTTCTCCGCACATTCATTTATGGATAGAGAATAGAAGAGGTGTTCCGACCCTTTATCACACACATTAAAGGCTCAAATTGTTGCTTATGTGCTGCTGGATCTGTACAACAGAAAAATAAATCCAATAAGAGCCAGTCAAAAACAGCTCACCCTCAGTTCTCAAGATACCAGCTCCTCAGAGAATGTTGTCTTGCAACTCAGCTTAAGTGGGTGGTGTCCAAAAGTAGGCGTGCATCCATTCACATGTGCTTTTGAACACTGGTTACTGGATTTGTACGGGCGTTTAAATAGCTACTTCTCCTTCCCTATCAGTGTTAAAACTAGATATTGGTGTTAAAAGTGCCTGGAAAGAGGAAGGATGCTTGTCTCTCAGTTCTTCAAGTGCACAGTTTTCAAAAGACCCCCCCCCCCCTTCTTATAATCTGTAGCCCTTTACAGTTTGAATGGGTAAAACCCCTCAAGAACCTCCTGCCATACGCATCTTCCCCTTTATATTATTTGCTAACTGGAATTAATGATCACAAACAATACTTAGCCCTTCAGTTGATGCAAACTATTCGTATTTATTGTACTATCCCCTAATTAATTAATTATTAAAACAAACTGCCAAACCTCTGCTTTAAATATCGCAAAGAGATCAGGTTTAAATCTGAAGAAGTCCTCCAGGAAAGAACAGTATTTTGCCTGTGTTCTGCTTTTCTGCAATTTATTTTTTGCCAAGACTGTGTGGTTCATCAGGGACATTCAGGTTAAATGTTGCTAGATCAATTTTCTTTTTCCATGGTGCACATTTATTGAAAGATTTATTTTTAGGCTAATGTTTTAGGGTTTCTTAGATGGAAGAAATAACCTTTCTTTGAAATTCTGCACACCATTAGGATTAATTATCATGACTAAAAGCAGGGAGACATAAAAAGCACTGGGTGGAAATTTCACATCCTCAGTAAGAAAATGACCGTAGGGCCAAAACACAGATTTGTCACCTATACAGGCAGCTGCTGGCTTGTTTCGGATTGCAGAAGCCTTGCAGATAAACAAGCACACATTGGGGTAGTGCTCGCACATGAGAAGGAGAATTCCCCCACATGGGGAATTTCAACAAATGCAGATTTGTCTTGCGCCTCCCAGCAAAAAGTCCCCTCTTTAATGCAGCTGCTAGAACAAGTTTAGGCAACCTTTTGGGCCAGAATGGGGGCCCAGTTGGAAATCAGAGGAACTGCCCTGAGCACAATTCTGAAATGGCTGCCATGAGTGGGCATAACTAGTCACAAAGGACAAGCCACTTGCCCAGAGGCGCTCATGGGATGCAGGCAGCAGCTCGGAATTCTCACTTCATTTTGAAGCAATCCCCGTTTTCAGTAAGAGAATACACAAATTGTTAAAAAACAAACAGGAGAAGTCGGGTGTCTTCATAGGCACCAAGGAAGGTATCTAGATTTCTGAATTCAGCAGAATTGATGGTACCCCCACAAAGGGTGGGAGGAAGAGGGGAACAGAAAAATATGTTGTTAGAGCAGGGTTTATTGGTCCCAGCTTGAAATTTTTAACCTATTAAAATGAAATTTGGATGCCAGGAAGTACTTCCTGGCAGTTAGGACCCTGAGGGTATGGAATGGGTTTCCACAGGAGGTGGTTGAGGCCCCATCGGTGCAGGTGTTCAAGGATAGGCTGGACGTCCACATGGTGGGCATGTTGGGTGCGGAGCCGCCTAGAGCTGGGGGTCAGACTAGATGTCCCGGGAGACCCCTTCTGACTCGCTCTGTTTCTGTGTGTCTAAATAAAAGATGTATTTTGCAAGTAGATAGATGGAATCTTATTACATGTTTACTTGGAAACAACCTCTACTGAGTTTAGTGAAACTCAGGTATTGGTATTTAAGGTATTATACCCTCATTTGAGAGTAACCTCTACTAAATTTAGTAGGGTTCACTTTGAAATAAATACACAGAAAGCTGTGCTTTTTAATTATGTTAAATTACACAGGAGAGGAGGGGGGGGGGGGGGGGAGAGAGAGAGAGAGAGAGAGAGAGAGAGAGAGAGAGAGAGAGAGAGAGAGAGAGAGAGATATCTCGGGTTTCAACAAGGCATGCAGTGGCCATGCTCCCCATGTGAAACCCAAAAACCAGCTAGTATTCAAATCCATCTCCAGCAGTACTTAATATTCACAGGATCCTTGTAAGCAAGCAAATTAAAAGAGCTGGAAATGAATTTTTAAAAGGGCAGTGCTGATGAGCAGAATTGCCTTTTCTTCTATTTTAGGATTTAAAAAATGCATCCAAAAGCACCACCAGCACAATAATAAATTTGGGATTAGATTTCAGCCCTGGGGTTTGGGAAACCCATGCCCAGGATTAACCAGGAAAGGGATTTGGGAAACCCCTGTTTTTTCTCTCTCTGATTTTTTCCCTGGAATGTCAGGGTCAGGAAGAGGCAAGCTGTGTTTTCCTACAGGGATAGTGCCCTGCCCTGCCCTGCCCGCTCTAACCTCGGCTGCCTCCTCCTGCATTGGGCATGGAGGGAGGGAACGGGCGGGGGGCACACAAGGCAAACAGCCTGCTCTTGGGTGCTGCTGCTGCTGGCTGGCTCCCTGCAGCTGGAAGAGGCTGAGTGGAGCGAGCAGGACGTGCTGTTCCAGAGTCCGCCTGACGTCGGGGCCTGGGAGGGGCGGGAGCACGATGACACTGTCACTGTTGCTGCGGAGAGCCGTTCCACCTTCTCCACAGGGTGGCCAGATTGCACGAGAGGAGCAGGGGATCTTTGCCTGCCCTGCACTCTTTGCCAGCGACTGCCACGAAATAGCCCTAAGCTTTATGCTGTGTACGTCTTGCTTGCTTTGCAGGGGATAAGAAAAGTTGTACGCCCTGCAAGTTCGTTTTGGTGGTAGCTGTACCCAGAGTGCCATGGCATCTTTCTGTGACGGACAGTTGAGAGAATCAGCTTTTGTGAGGATTAGAACCCTCTTCACTTCATTTTCACCACGAGAGCTCCCCCTTCTTACCTACATTTGCATCTGTTGAAGTGGTGTTTTGTCTGGGCCTGGGCAGATTCCCTCTTACGAAGTCGTTTTTGTTCACTGGCTTGCCAGAACCATTCAGCGGCTGGAGGAAAACAGTAGGCCGCAGAGAGAGGAGGCAACGCTGACCACAGAGTGGTGGCTCGTGGCAGGGACAGCTCTGGGTCCCTTTGAGGGCCCTTGCAGAAGGCCAGTCAGTGGGGCACCTCCTTCTAGCAGTCTCCTTTCTCGTCGCTGTGGTCGCCAGCGACTCTTGCTCCCCTCATCCTCTTTCTTTCGATTGCTAGCACTTTCCAGTCTGACGGTGGCGTCTCCGGCTCTTCCTCACCAGCACCATTAGCTGGGCCAAAATGAGAGGCAGGTGAAGAAGCAGGCTGCAGTAGCAAAACGGAAGAGCAATGAGGAGAGTCTTGCTGGTAGACCCCTGTTTGGGTGTGGGCTCTTGACCAGTGCCTCCCTGTGCCTGCCCTTGACGCCAGCTCTGGTTCAGGGTTACATTGCATGAATCATCCACTGGAATGTAGATATTCAAATCTGTCTCTGGGTTGCTACTTCTAACAGTCTGATTTTAACACAGGGAAGCCCTTTGTTGTTGTTAATTGGAAGTCAGAATCCCTCGCCCATCCTGCCCACGCTTGATCTAGTCCAGGAAAGCTGATGCAACAAGAAATCCATTAGTCTTTAAGGTCTCACAAGATGGGTGTTTATTTTCTTGTTGTTAATGATAGAAATGGCCCTTCTGCCTTGCGACCGATTCCCCCTACCTACAGCTTTAGTCAAAGAAAGGAGAAATTCTGTTCCTTCTTCCCCAGTGGTTGCAGATGGGGAAGAAAAGAGCGGGCTTGTGCTGTCACTGACCCTCATGCTCATGCACGCATGCGGACTCATGCACTTTTTGCTTATGCACAATCTCTACAAGAGCGCATGGATCCTTAGTATCGGCTGTTTAGTTTGGTAAAACCCAAAACTATCTTCCCTCCAGAGGAACACCAGCCCCACCCGAGCAGTGAAAAACAAATACAAAGCTCCGCTTAAATCAAGTGGAAAGGGTGCCAGACTTCCAATGCTGACTTGCTGGGGCAGTTTGTAAACAGCTGTGTTATACTTTGGACTTCAGATGCATTTGTCCCTGACTAACTCTGTATTAGCTCTGCCCCTCGCCCCACGCCCAGGACTAGCTCAGTCCCTATCAGGAAAAGAACTGCATTATCCTGGTTAACAGGGGCCTATTGCTTCGACTATCTTGCACTAAGATTTGGAAGGCCTGCACATTGTTACCCAAGGAGAAAGGGACAAATGTTGGATGCATTTTTTTTAAACTGGGTTCATCTTGAGCTAGATTTTGGCCTCTGTATTCACTATTGGAGCTCAGCCTGGGGTGGTGCAAAGTCTGTCTCTGAGATCTCTCCAGAAAGAGTACCTCTAGCTTGCCCAGAGCACTGTTTCCTGTCTTTGCTGACACTGTGTACGGCCTGATACTTATTGAAAGGTTGGATTTGGTCATAATAGACAGCCTCATCTCCATTGCTTACCTTCAGATAGGGATAATGGCTCTCTTGCCTGGGGATGATGTGAGTTGTTGTCGAACAGATCTGGAGGACACCTGGCTTAGGGTGGCTGCAATAAACACTCGAGTGTCTGTAGGGCACCGTGGTGTAAAGTAGCAGCCATTGTGACTTACTATTTAAACAAGTGAATCAGGAGAGATGGGATGCCACACAGCAGCATTTTGTCAGTCATCCCTGCTAATGGATTTAAAAGGAGTTGATATATTTAATACAAGTAATCACAAAAACTGCAGGTGTAGGAGCCATCCTGGAAGAAGCATGCATCCCTCTTTTCTGTCACATAAGTGCCTTCAGTGGCGCTTGTATGTATTGTACGAGACAGGAGTGAGCAACACGTATGGCCCACTGTGACCCTTGTCACAACACACCCCACTGGCCTCCAAAATTAATGTTTAGAAATGGTATGGACTCTTGGCATCTGTTGTGGCTACAGAGCTCCAAAAGGGGCAAAATGAATTGACCCTTTTAAGGCTAATGTTGACCCTTTTAGTGCTGTGTAGTTCCTACGTGGGGGTGGGGGGCAGGGAGCAAAAATTGTGGACCATAAGGGGGAAGTAGTCCCTAGACCTTCCAGAGTTTGCAACTATAGGGCCTGTAGTTCATGTTCACCCAGAATGGCAAACCAGGATTTTGCACACTCCTACATGAGTCATTCTGCTAATACAAATGGTTACATGAACAATTCCTGGTTTTAGCACATTGTCTGAATGTTAGATCCTGAATTGTGCCTTTATAAACCAGTATTTGTATTCCAAGAACAAGCCTTAGCTTGTAACCCTGGTTTGTAAAGAATATAACAAACCAGGATCCCCAATTTGAACCACATACGTAATACAAACATTCTAGTTTGTTTAGTCATAAGGGGTAGGAGCTAAGCATGAAGCTTCTAAGTCAGGATTCCGTAGAAAGCTATGGCTCAGATTGGACTTGCTTTATATGTACTTTAATAAAAGGAGATGATGAAAGGGAGATTATGGCTGCTAGAGCTAGTAACAGTGCAAATTCCAAATAATAATTAAAAAATTAATGCTGGGGGAGACCTCCTGCTTGGCTTCTGCAGTAATACCTGGCTGGCTTGTGCTGGACAATAAACCATGAGGGCTCTCATCATTCAGCAATCAGCAACATAGAGCTGATGCCCCCCAAGCCATTGTGTAAACACTCCAAAATGGTTTCTGTGGATTAACTAGGAGTTAATTTATATGTTATTCTTCAAAATGCTCAAGGAAACACCCTGCCCATTGACATCCAGGGTTCTTATTTCTAGCAAACATTCCATGGAGTTGATCAGTGGAAGATTATGTTCTTAGGGTCAACTAAATGTTACCCGCCCCCAGGCTGAGCTCCAACACTGAATTCAGATGCCAAATCTAGCATAAATGTGTAAACATGCATCACTGATGCATTCACCAGATTTCTATATAAAGTGTGTGGCCTAGTCTAAACATTGATCGGAATAAGCCAGAACAGCCTTCTCCAACTGTGAACCCTCCAGATGCATTGGATGACAATTCCCAGAATTCTCAACTGTTGGCCAGGCTGTCTGGAACACTTAGAACGCACCAGATTGAAGATGACTGCAGTAGAAGTATCCTAAAGTAAACTACTAGGGCGTATTTCACAGTCTTTAAATACTTTCCCCATATCTGAGGATATCAGGTTATCTGAGGGAACTCCTTTTCCCATATTTACCTACCTGGACTTTAAGATCATTCTGTGGGGGCTTCTCAAGGAATATCCCCTAGGGAAGTAAGAAGGGGGTGACTAGAAGGGCCTTCTAGCTTGTGACACCCCATCTTTGGAATAAGCTCCCCCAGAGAGGTTTGCCTGGTGCCTACTCTTTCTCCTTTTCAGTACCAGGTTAAAAAAGTTCCCCCCCTCCCAGGCATTTTAATAGTTAAAAGTTGTCATTTTAATAGGGTTTTATTAGATGCTGCCATTGTACTTGTGTACCAGTTTGACTAACTATCTTGCGGATGTTTTCATTATTGTTGTTTATGGGTTGTTGTTAGTGTTTCATTGTGGTATTGTTATTTTTAACTTGTGTAAACTGCCCAGAGAGCATTTCTGGCTAGGGGGCAATAAATACATGAAATAGGTATCAAAACTCTTTCCTGTCAAATCAACGCTGTGACATCAGGAAGAGGGGTTCTGCTCTGGTACCCCATTGCTGTGCCAGATGGGATTCACCGTACTGTTGTTCTGCCGTGATCCGATGCCTGGCTCTTTCGTTTCACTGAAGATGCCAAGGACTGCACTTAGTCCTGCACGGAAAGCATGTACTTTGCCATGTTGCTTCTGGCTGAGTAGATCAGCCAGACCCCAGTTTGTATGTGAATTGAGTGGGCACAAAGAAATTATCCTGCATCCACCGTAAGACACAGTTTCTTAATGCCATTATTAGGATGCTCTAAAATGTCGCACAAAATTGTTGGTGTGGCTTCAAATTCACTAGAACATAAAGCAAAAGTGGGATGGGCTTGAGGAAGTCTCTACCACAGCTACTTCGGCTCTCGGTTTCTGTTTTCTGATTTCAGTAAGATGCAGATAGCAAAACTTTTTCCCTTATCATTTCCTTTTCAGACAAACTCAGTTCTTAAAATTGTATGATTTTTGTGCTGCTGTTATGATTTAGAATTATGACCTTTAATGCAGAAAGTATATTTGGGGAGGGGATGGAGGTAATTAGTTCTTTTTAGCTGCTGTTACTTTGGGGAACAAACGGGAAAAAACCTGGATACTTCTCTCTCCTTTTCTCTGCAACTTTGCATAGCTTAGTTAAGAATGCCAATTCATCTTGAAACTGCTTGTGGGCTGTAGCCTCTGTACACTTGATTGGCTTGTAAAAGAATTTGCAGAAGCAATGGTTTTTATCATGATGAAAAAGCCTTGGCAGCACCATCAAAACACACAAAAACGTGGGTTAACGCAGCCTTAGTTTAGAGAGTGAAGCCTAGTAAAGCACACCTTCCCTCACTACTTATATTGTAGCCATGCAGCTGTACTGCTTTTCTCCTGACCAAGTGGCTTTCCAAAGAGAGAAGGCAGTATATATTTTAAAAATCATACATCAGGGTCATTTTAGATCTTTGCTCTTGGATTGTTTCCACCATGGCTCATATTCCAGACCTGAGGAGCAGGAATGAGCAACAGGATGTCCTCCAGATGTTTTCAAGTCCAGCTCCCATAAGCTCCAACCAGAACAGTCTAGAATTATGGGTGTTGCAGTTCAACAACATATGGACGATCATCCCCTACTCTTGCCTTAGAAGGCATGCACTGAAGACTGGCTAGCTCCATGGCAGGGTACATTCAGAGTCAAACTCATGGTGCTGGTTCAGTCCTTGATTTGGACTCAACCAGGGTTTCAATTGTCACAACTGCTGAGAAACTTGCAGAAGAGGAAGGCAATCGCTTCCTCCCTCAAGCAAGTTCCACATGAGCTGCACTACCTCGTTATGAACAGGCACAGGCAGAACAATACAACTGGCAAGAATTTTAACAATAAATCAAGGCTAGTATTCTTCAGATGTGTTGGGCAACAACTCCCACTCCATTCCTGACTAATTACCTATGGCTCCCTTAGATGGCACAAGGACATCTCCCACTATTAATTGATAAATGTAAATGCCACACATGATACTTACTGACCTATAGGATGTATGTTTTCCATCATTTTAGTTTTAAAGCTAGGGCATCTTTTTAGTTTCTTTCACCTATTTAAAATGGATATTAACCATTAATTTACTGCATTTTACCCAATTCTTCTTTGAAGAAGCTGATGCAGGTGGTCCCACCCCACCATCGCTGCTGACACCAATTCAGCATGCAGTTTATTGAGTAGAAAGGCAAGAGTGGTGAGGCTGCCAAGTGACCATAATAAAAACGGATCTGGCCTGCTTTTGTGCTCTTTAAAAAATCAGCTTCTTCTGCAGCAGTCAGCATACAGAGGTTTTTCTCAGTGCAGCATAAATATTATCATATGGTAATATCTGCAGATTAAATAACAGAACCTATTTAAGAACCAGAATTGGAAAGCGTACCCAAGGCCAGCAAGTAAATTATTAGTTATAAGGTAGGCATGTCACTTTCGCATGTCTTAATAGCAGAAGCTCTGCACTATGTACCTGGAAAAACTTTCAGGTGCAACCGCTGGGAAACATTTCTGTATGAATTCCCTCTTTCTTTGTCCCTACCTCACCCTCGTCCCAGGCATAAATTCTTCTTATGCTTTCAGTTCCATCTTTTTTGCTTTTATTTTTGCGGTGGTGAAGGTGTCAGGATGTGGAACAGCACCCATGCATGCCACTGGGTCCAGAGAAAATGCTTCCTTTTTAATCTGCAGCTGATGAGGCATCCCTGTCCAGCTCAGCACTGTGTTCTAGACAGTGCTCAACTCTTCCTGCATGATCTTTATTCTCACCACAGCATGCTGGACTGCGAGTTTTAAGCCTTCCTGCCCAGTGTGTCGTGAAATAAATATATGTGCATCCTTAAGCTGATCCCTGAAAGTTTTCCCATGTGACACTCTGGTCCTCTGGCCAAGAGGAATTCCCAGCCCTGCCCCTGTGGTTCTCCAGTGTTACCAATTCAACCTTCCATGATACAGTTGTATTGCCAGCCTTCACCGCACCTCCTTTCCACCATACTCACATACACTCAGAAACCAAGGCAAATTAGGGTTCCCCCACCTGCTTCTTGGCAAGAAGGTCTGTACTGCTTTGCAGAAAGACCTGTTTGAGCATCCTTCTCTTAATTTTTAGAAAAGCCATTAGAGGGCTTGTGGTCACTCCCAGATGAGGCAGTGGCTTTCTTTGGGGGAAATGGGGTTTCAAACTGACAGTTGGAAGTTGTGTCAGATTATATGCATTGGTTAGCTCAGAACTGAGGGCTTCTTACCACATTCTGCTTGCTTTGCTTTGCTTTGCTTTGCTTTGCTTTGCTTTGCTTTGCTTTGCTCTGCTCCCAAGCAAAATGGCCTTCAAGTTGTTCCTGGGACTAAAAGCATCTTTTAGGTAAAGATTGAGGCATGACAAAATTTGCAATGGGGTACTATGTGTGTGTGTATGTATTTATACATTAGAAAAGATGAAACAATTAAGTGATGAAATATAGAAAGAGCACTGCAAATTCATTATCCTCACTTGGTAATATGGTGGGATCCCATTTCCCTAAAATAACCATGGTGGCAACGCATAACTGAGGCGACCTATAAAACAATAATTGCAGCCCTCTTCAGGCATTTTAAGCTTCCCACTATGAGCAGGAAAAACCTGGACACCTTCACTTGCATCAACTTTGCTAACCTGCCTGTTTTGGGATCTAAAATTATTGTTCGTGGTCTCTGGGCATCACACATGTGGGCTCTTCACACATGCATGGAGAGGTTTTTGGGTAGATTCCAAAGATGACTAGTTAGTATTTGGCGGGAGCCCGGCCCCCAACGTGACTAGCGTGTGGGTGGGGTTCCCACTGAGACCCCAGTCCTTCCTTGACCGCCCTCGTGAACACATTGGGAAGTTCCTGATTTTACTTATTTCGTGAAATTGTTTTTCTTCGATGACTTTTTCTGATTTCTTCTTGCTAAAAGCAAGGAGGAGGAGGAAGAGAAAATAATTCTAGAACCAGACCTCGGACGTGGGAGTTCTCACCGGGCAAACCCCCACTAACTTGCACCTTATTCAACCAACACAATGGTATTGAAGGCTCCTTTCTTTAATTGCACACGTGCGGTAGTAAACTCCCTCCTACAGATGGCCACTGCCTTTTCTGCCTTGGAGAATCTCATGTTGCAGAAGCCTACTATCACTGCTAAGCCTTTACCAAGCAGGCAAGAAAGCACTGAACTGACCAGCTAAAAGCTCAACTTTGGGCCATGCCCTGCACTTTGGCATCAGCAAGAAGAAATCTTGACCTTCCTCTTTGTGACAGCCTTTGAGGAACTTATAGAGGAATATCATGTCCCCACTCCATTCAATCTGAGAAGGTGCCATTGAGGAGCACTCTTTGTGTCCCATTTAGCAGCCAATTTTGGATCCACCTAATAGTTTTTCCATCTAGTCCAGTTTTTGATAATTTGTTTATCAGAATGTCGTGTGGCACTATGTCAAAAGCTTTGCTAAAGTCTAGCTAGATTATGTCCACAGTGTTCCCTCTCTCCACTTGAGAAGTTACCCAGTCAAAAAATGAAATTAAATTAGTCTGACAGGATTTATTTTTGATAAATCCATGCTGGCTTCTGTCAATCACTGCATTTTCTTCAAGATGCTTGCAGATGGATTTTTTAATAATTTGCTCCAGAATTTTTCCAGGGATTGATGTCAGACTAACTTGTCTATAGTTCCCAGATTCTTCTTCCCCCCCCCCCCCTTTTTGAAGATAGGGACAACATTAGTCCTTTTCCAGTCTTCTGGCCCTTCTCCTATTTTCCAACATTTATCAAAGATAATAGCCAGTGGTTCTGATAGTGGTTCTGCTAGCTCTTTTATGACTCTGGGATGGAGTTCATTGGGCCCTGGAGATTTGAAAGTGTTTATTCCATCAAGGTATTCCTTGACCATTTGTCTGTCAATCTTGGGCTGCCATCTCTCACTTCCAGCTTGTACTTTCTCTTGATTGCAGATTTTCCTGTGGGAGAAGACTGAGGTGAAGTAGGAATTGAGCCTACTCTGCCTTTTCCTTGTCATCTGTTATCACTCCGCCATCCACTTTAAGTAGCCGGACACCCTACGCTTCCTCATATCTTTTGTTCTGGATGTATCTGAAGAAGGCTTTCTTGTTGTTCTTAGCAGCCCTTGCTATTCTCAGTTCATTTCCTGCTTTAGCCTTCCTGATGATGTCCCTGCAGTTCCTTGCTATTTGTCTATATTCTTCCTTTGTGGCCTGGCCCGCTTCCACTTCCTTTGTCCTTTATGGTGAATCACGTCGGGGACCACCCGTTTCCTCAGAAAGATTTTCCAGGTGGGTTGCTCACACCATATTCCTGGTGTATTCCTCTCTGGGCTTTAACTCTCTGCAGCTGTCAAAGCACACTTGACCAGCGTGACGTCTGCCCCCACCACTCTCTGTGCTGGCATGTCACTCACAGTCCTGTGCACTGTGGCAACGTGGTCAAACCCTTTGCCCTTTATTCGCCATTACAGTCTTGATGTTAAAGCGAAGAAGAGCAGAGTGGACCTTTCCTCGTTACTTTGATGAACACCACCACCCTCCTCGAGGTAAGCTTGCCGGTCGTCCACATGTGTGTGATGCACAGAGACCACGAAGAATAACGGCAGGTTCCCTTCCCTATAACTGTCACTCTTCAAGTGGTCATTGTGCATTCACACATACCCAGCCCCCGTTCCCTCTGGAGCGTCTCATTCGACACAGGGGTTCCACGTCCCTTAACTTGATTATGATGGTGGTCTTAGCCTCAAACTGAGGCCTCAGTGGGAGCCTCGCCCTCACACTATTTGCGTTGGGGTCGGGCTCCCACCAAATACTAATTAGTCAGCTTTGGAATTTTCGTGAAAACCGATCCACACATGTGTGAAGAGCCCACATGTGTGAATGCTCAGGTGACCACTCAAGGAATGACAGTTAAGGTAAGGAAACCTGCCTTTCTTGGGGGCAGGTTCTTCTTGTATAGGCTACCCCATATGATTCAGAATGCTTGAAAAGTCAGGATTTCTTTTTTAAAAATTGTGTAGATGAGATGCTTTCTTCTTCAGAAGTTCTGATACGTGGAGTATGACATGACAGAGGATGAAGGGCCAAAGAGCAAACCCAGTTCATTCCCTTGCATGTTTGGAGTACAGGGGGATACACCTGAGTAGGGTTTCGGTGTTCTCCAAATCTTTTGTTGGAGATTATTCCTGCAACTATTTATTTATTTATTTATTTATTATTTTATTTATTTATTAAAACATTTTTATGCCGCCCCATTCGCCGAAGCCTCGGGGCGGCTTACAACAAAAAATTAAAATAACATTTTAAAATATATACAATAAAATACAAATATATAATATAAAACATACACTATAAAACAAGCCACCCTGGCCAAATAAAATTCAATAATATTAACATTTAAAATACTGCTTAAATAAAAAGGTCTTCGCCTGGCGCCAAAAAACAAATAACGACGGCGCCAGGCGGACCTCTCTGGGGAGCGCATTCCATAACTTAGGCGCCACCGCTGAGAAAGCCCTCCTCCGAGTAACCACCCTCCTAACTTCTTCCATGGAGGGCTCCCGGAGAAGGGCCTCTCCCGCCGATCTCAGGGGGCGGCTGGGCATATAAGGATGTAAGCGCTCCTTCAGGTAACCAGGTAACTAAACCCAGTGTAGCCTTTTTATATGTCTGGATTCCTCCCTAGGGATTGTGGTCATCATTTAGGCACATGTCTCGGCTAGGCCATCTTAGGTTTTGTTCTTCACAACCTTCCCCCCCTCCCCCCAGAATTTTCCTTCTCAAGGGATCTCTTTCAGGTCATCTTGATATTGCAGACCTATGTGTATTGTAAGTGCATGGTATCCATAGGGAATCTTTTCCCTGTAACTGTAGCCCATTTGCTAGTACATTTGGTGTTAAACACTCACAGGAGGATTTTAATTTTTTTACTTCAATTTTGTCTTCTCCCTGGTTCCTAGCTGTCTGTCTGAGGTTCACAGCTCCACTATTTGAACAATACCTGTGTTTCCCAATCTGTTTTGGGAATATCCAGAATCTCTTACCAAAGATATTAAAAGCCTCCTCTGGATTTAATTTCTTTACTTTTAAACTATATTTTTGCTGTTCCTTTCCATAGCTGTTTGTCTCTTTGAGGGGTTTAAAAGGGGTTATTAAGTAACTATTTTACAGTTCCCCAGGTGTATTCTTTAATCCAAATGACAGAGCCAGCTCCGAGCTCTGAGGGGATCATGACAATAGTGCATTCTTTGGTGTCTGTCCCCTTCTCCATTGCTGATTGACAGCAGCCTCGGTCTCCAAGCACCACTGAAGTTCTGCACCTAGCGGCCATTTGACATTCCCCAAACACCCCTCCTGTGGCGTCATTTTGGATCACTGTGGGAAATTGAAATAGTGGGTAGCTGCCCGGTGCTAATCAGAGCACAAGAAAAAGTTCAATGGGGCCTCGAGGTGTAAGTTAGTGATGCCATTGTTAAGTGATGCCAAATGTTGACACATTGCAAAAACACATTGAATCTGCTTCAATAATAATTTTGTTCATCTGGAGAAGGGATGTACAACTTGCTAGGAGATACCTAAACATCTTGTGGGTTGCATCCTTCACCACTGGTTATGCTGGCTATGACTGATGGGATTTGTAGTCAAAAACATCTGGTGAAATCCTATGCAGGCTGATAACTTTCATGGTTCATTTTTGAGTGTGGTATATATATGTATAATTGGGGGAGCACATCCATGGGATGGCAAAGAAGCAGGAGGGTGGGGAACAGGCAGCTGGCTGCATTTCCTTTTAGGAAGAAATGTGCTCTCAATATGACAGGTAGCACCCAGTTGCAGTTCTGTGGGTTGGTTGCATCTGTGAATGGGAGTGCCTTTTCTGATGAAAAATTGTTGTATGAGAGGGTCACCACCTTCCTGGTTTTACACCAAACACACTAATGACATGAAAATGATAGATATGACAGATACTTAAACGTGTGAACTCATGTGTGAACTCATATTTCAGCATCACCACCCTTCTGGAGGGAGAGGCCATTCCTGAACAGAACAGGGTTTGAGCCACAAACTGGTATTGCTTTTACCATTTATGAGGAGCTTTAAGGACCTAAAAATTCTATGTCGTTTTTCCACTGTTTACCAACTGCTATTGAACCTTGCTATACAAATGATGGGCTACCCTCGTCTCCCTCAAAAGGAGTACTTCACACCCTGTCCCCATCCCAGGGACAAATGCAGACGGGAGTACACCCCAGAACATTATATACTCCCCGTCTTCCCAGCTCCTGTCCTACCACTGCAGCATATCTCTGGAACTCTTCCATTCTTTTAAAAATGCAAAGCAAATCCTACCCTGACATTTTAATCAAGGCAGATGACATAGAATAACAGCCAAATCCACATAAAACCATTTAAAAACATCCAATTCATGCATCACTTTAAACATTACCAAACAGCCCAAAAAGACATGCGGGAGAGAGCTTGTAGCTACACCATTTAGCAGTGTGGGCAGTCAGTCAGCCCCCTTTCTCTCCATTTACCCTTTGAGCCAAAAAGGAAAAGGCAGAAGGACATGAATGCTCCAGTTGGTCCAGCCTAGTGTGGCCGGGCAGGTATATCTTTCATTGTTGCGTCTCTCCTCAGTTCCTCCATGGTCTAGATCAGTGGTTTGCAACCTTTCTGCAGCTGGGGACTGGCAAAAACAGGAAAACCACCTCGGGAACTGCTGAGGCAGAAACAAAAAGCACCATACACATAATATTCTGTGTATTAGCTTCCAAACACAATTAAAAAAAGAAAAGAAAATGCTCCAAAACAACCAGAAACTGAGCTACTAAAAATGCCAACAAAAGAACCATATACCAAAATGGGTGCAGCATGGTCCAGCTGTCTCCCGCCGAGCCGTCTCTCCCATCACTACCCACCCCAGCGGCACCAGCACCCCCCGCCCCACAAATGTGATGCCCACCGAGGAGGTGGTGGAGCACCGCCAGCCCCTGTGCTAGTCATGGCGAGTGAGATGCCCCCCCATGGACCAACAGAAAATTGACTGGGCGCCAGTCCGTGGACCGGTGGTTGAAAACCACTGGTCTAGGTGATCTGGGGTTCAATAACCAATAGAAAGAATAGACAGAATAGACAATAGACAGAACAATAACCAAAGGAGATCCCTGCTTTCTAGCTCCTTGCCAAGTCGGGCTTTTTTCTCTTTCCCTGTTCCCCATCTTTCTTTCAAATCAGAAGCCAGAAACCATGTTGGAGCAGTTTTAGGAGAGGCACTTCCCTAGCACATTCAGAAGTAAAACAGCACATTTCCCATGCTGTAATCCACAGGCAAAGAAAGAAAAAAATCCAGGATACACTGGAGTGCACAGCAGAGCGAGTGCACAGTTCTGCTACGGTTTCCTGCACAGCTGACTTTCAGCAAGCCAGCTAGTTACTGGGGTGTCTCCTTTTCCATTTGGAAAGTGAAGGTATTAGCATTTAGCGCTCAGGGATGGGAGCAAAACTGTGTGACTCACAAGTCCTGCATCAGTGCCTGGCATCATCAGGCTGAGCTAGCCGAAACTGAGGTGGAGGACGAGGCATGGTGAGTGTGCGTTCCTGGCACTGAGTGATGGGCCCAAGGAGCCCTTGAGCACCCCTCCGTCTACACTGTACCCTCTGTCCCACATCCTGTAGCGAGACAAGCCGATGAACCAGTAAAAAGGAACCCGGGACCCACTTCCTGAGTTACAAGGGGTGTGATGGGCTACACTTGGGGGCCAAAGACCACGCAGGCCCCGGGGCTGCAGGTGTTTAGCCAGCTTTTGCGTTGCATTTGTCTGGAAACTGGGCTACAGAGAGTTAATTTGGTGTAACTAGGCCAGCCCTCGGGCCTGTACTGCCAGGACCTTGTTTTGCCAGAGCTGGGCAGTACGCCAAGTTCCTTCTGGCTGCTGTATAAAGTTGACGTAGTCAGAGCAAAAAGCCTCTGCTGAACACATGTGACCACTTCCCCCCAGGAAAACTGGGGCATATGGGGGGGCATATTGAGGAGGGGCAGAGGGCTCCACTGGCTGGAAGTTGCTAGTGTGGCCTTGAAACCAAGAATTGTGATAGCAGAGAGGGGTGGATGATTTTGCTTGGCCCAGAACAAAAGAGACCGCGTGCGGTGCGGGTACCAGCCTTGCACCCACTTGTGGCCTTGACGTTGTTGGTGGAGAAGAGAGTACATAAGGAGCAATAGGAGGGGAGGTTTGAGCCATATTGTCAAGGCCGGGGGAGTGGGGGCGGGGGGAGAATCCCTGTCAACCTTCCCCAACCTGGTGCCCTCTGGAGGTTTTCAGCTACCATTTCCAGAATCCATTTTCATTGCCTACACTAGCTGAAGCTGATAGGAGTTGATGTCCATACCACACGAAGGAATCAAGGTCAGGAAAGCTGTTCTTTATTGTTTATGGCAGCAGCCTTTTGATTATGTTTGTGCCTGCAGCAAGTATGAGAATTTCTGAGAATCTTGATTCGTGGCATGTGGATCTTGGGCTCCTGTTCATGGGAACTGGCTTGTAATTAGAGGCATAGCAATCATGGGAAGGGGGTGTTAAACATACCCTGGAAGAAGGCGGTGTTAAACATGGGGAAGGGGGTGTTAAACATACCCTGGCAGGCATACCAGCCATTTGCAGTCTCCTGTGCTGGAATTTCTGAACCTTCCACTGACTGCCAATTTCTTTCCAACTTTTGCAATTGTCCCCCCATTCTCAAAGTTTGGAATGTCTTTCCTAAGACTTAGTTACTGGCTGTAAGAGCTTCTCACTAAAAATGCTGGCATTTTTGTCCCATCCCATCACCTTTGGACCCATCCATCACTGAAACATGCCCCCTGCTTCTCTAAAACTAAATTTTGTCCTTGGGTAGAAAGGAATTCCCATCCTTGCATTAAAAGAACCTGGCTGGAACAGAAAAACCTCTGCCTGAGATGTTAGACAGCCACTGCCAGTTAGTATAGATAATAACACTGGGCTTAATCATATGTTAAAAAGCCTGCCCTGGTGTGAGACAGCTTCCTAGGTTCCTACAGTTTTCCGGTGGTAGAAGAATTACCTAGTGGCATTGGAGTTCCTTTCCCTCTGAAAAAAGAGGGGTGTCATAATGGGGGAGGGTGCCACCGATGAACTCTCTGTTCCTGCGTGTCCAGCAAATCCTACAGCCACCCCTGGACGGAGAGCACTTCAGCAGCCAAGCCTGGTTTAATTTCTCCATTGCATGCTTCCTGGAAGGATCTGCTTCTGGCAAGCTTTGACTCTCCTCTATGCACAACGTGGCCACTGTTCCATCATATGGTTTTTAATATCTTGCTTTCTCCCTGCTTCTCCCTAGCCCAACTGGAGCTGTGACACACAAGAGGCTACCACTGCTCTCCTTGTATTGCCTCGGAAGATCCTGCTCCCAATCCCTTCACCTTCCTGTAGCCAATGAACTCAATGAACCCAATGAAACCATCGCTCCCACCCACCCCGCATGGGTGAGTACGGCTGAGCCTTCCTCCTCTCGCACACACCTTGTGCACATCTCTTTCTGTCTTACCCTTGGGAATACAGTGGGCTGGATGCATGCTGCAATTCCACACAAGAATTCTCTAGTTACCAGCGCACAATTCAGCATCCTGCTATCCCAGGTTTCGTTGAAAAGTTTTCCAGCCCTGACGATTACAAATGATAGGTAGACAATGGGTATCCTTCACAGCTCAGTGCAGAGAAAGCCTTAATTCCAAGGCTTAGTGCCTTCATTTAAACGGAGCAGGTCAAAGCCACCTCTGCCCAAGGACCTTGGATGTCTGTTCCCAGTCATAGCAGGCAGTACTGAACTGGATGTTTATATTGTCTGACCTGTTGTACTGCCCTGTATTCAGCAAAGCACCAGAGCCTTTGTCTGAGGGAAGCCGCCATGGAAACATGTTGTTCTGAGATGTTACAGCTGTCCTACCTGTGATTGCTGTTCTGTGACACACATGTCACGCATAACAAGCATCACCTGAGTAAACTAGAACTCTGCTGGTTTAAACCAAAGGCCCACCTGGATCAGGAATGCCCAGCTTCTTTCAGTCCATGGCCAGATTCCAGCTCAGAGAAGCTTCTAGGGGCCACATTACACTGACAGCAGAATATTTTTGCTTATGCTCTTATTGCTGGTGCATTTCATTCTTTTAGAAAGCCATAGAAAAGCCATAGAACCACCAAACCTTTGGTGATCACAAGAAAGGCAATATAACCAGGGGGTGGTAGGGAGACCATTTACAGAACCTGGACAGCCAGTTGAGGACACCTGATTTTGCCCATGACTCTGAAGCTTAACACGCCAATCTAGTCCCCACATCCTGCTTCACTTAGTGTCTCTCCAGATGCTTCATAGTCTTCCCTCTCGCAATTGAGGGCCAATGTGCTATGGTGGTTAGAATGTTGGCCTGGGGGCCTGTGAGGTCTGGGTTCTGGTTGCCAGTTGGCCATGAAGTTCACTGGGTGACTTTGAGCCATTCACTCACTCTCAGGCTAAACTACTTCCCTGGGTTTTTGTTGCAAGGATAAAATGGAATTATGTAAGTTCTTCGCAAG